>NC_086322.1:258496668-258684168 GCF_036172605.1 Pelobates fuscus
GAATAGGCTTTCTTACCACAGATCCAGTACAAATTTGCTGGGGCTTTCCAACTAGATGTGATAGATAGATCAAACCACACGTCCTTTAAATTGGCATAACTTGCAAACGGGTTAGGTGGTTCTGAGACATTTGAAGCCGACCACCAGGTTGTATTCTTTGTATTATCATCATAAGCTTTTTGCCCTAGACAAGTTAATTCTCCTACAGATGTATTAAACATTATTCCTTTCCTTGCTATGCAAACATAACCTATGATGGAGGTCTTTAATCGCCACTCAGATTTACCTCTAACACTCATTTGATAATCGGCTTGAGAAGATATTATTTGTTCAATTGTCTCAGAACCAGAATACATTACCTCCTTTGCTTCCCAGGGCCATTGGTCTCCCATGTTAGTACCTCCACACACATAGCAGTTGGTCACATTAAGACTACCAGCAATACTTTCAGCTAAATCTATAAACAGGTTCTTAGCATTATGGGGGATCTTATTGTCTACACTCATCTCTTCATAAAAAGAATGGAAAACCTGATGAGTTTGGGATGCTACGGTATCGGTCTCTATCCCTATAAATAATATTGTTCCAGGATCCAAACCCGTCCCATATATCTGGAACCCAAATAAGTTCCCGAACCTATCTATAAATTGTTCAGGATTATTAATAAGTATATGGACTGGGTTACACTCCATAGACTTACAATACGGTTTGGTAGGCAACTTAGTAACAATCATACCCTTATCTACTGTCTGTCCCCAATTGCCCACCCCACACAAGACCAATATGGGCAATAATTATAATCCTTATCTGGGCATTTTGGACTTACATATTTGTTTTTACTACTGGGACAAATATACTTATCGTTGGACCCATACGTTCTCTCCCACTTAAGATCCCCGCATACATTCCACGGTTTTCTACCACTTGATATCGCCTTACATGCATCAAATAGCAGAACGCCCGAAGAATGTACGGTTTCTAATACTGTTTTATTTATTAGGGTCCCCTGTGGGTCTCCATTCCGGAGGGTCAACCAAATTGTACGGGGTTGATACTCTGGATTGAAGCACTTAGGTTCGCCTACTCCTAAATGGCATACACTATACTCTATACCTAAGTATCTACACCTGGATACATATCCTTTACACTCATATTGTGAATGCCAAATAAGGGTCTGGGAAATGTGATTACCTGTTATAGTAGTCTTAATGCAAACCTCACAGCTAGGTGTGTCGGTACCTCTACCTTCCTGAATAATAAAAAACATAAAAATACACATTATCAAAGGCACTTCTTTCGACGTCTTCATCCTCAGTCTTCGTCCGTGCGATGGCACCTCAGCTTCCAGGATGTAAGGGCTGCAAGGAATGGAGTTCTGCACTTCCCTTCACAGAGGTCCCTTCGAGACACCCTGGCTATGACACGTGGGTAAGTGGTCAGGCTTTATTATGGCCGTCAAAAACACTCACTTGCTGATCTCTTTAAACACACTTGTAATCCCGATATCTCCTCGTCACTCCGACTGAGTCGTGCGCTTTAATTGGATCTTGCAGGGATTCTCTGGATCTGGTGTAGCTTGCCAAGAATCTACTGCTGCTGGTTTAACCCTGGAGTGATGAATCCACGGAGTCACTTCAGCCACCTTTATTGCTGTAGGGGTAGACAAAAGAACAACATAAGGACCCCTCCACTTAGGCCCTAACGGTATACTGTTCCACTCTTTAATCCATACTTGATCTCCTGGATGATAGCTATGAACAGGGGGATAAATATTCACAGGTAATCTATCTTGTACCCATTTCTGTACCTCCTCCATAGTTTTACCCAACTCTACAACCTGCTGCCGGGTAATTCCTTCTCCCAACTGACTCAAATCCCCCCTTAAGTTACCAAGTATGGGAGGTGGACGCCCATACATGATTTCAAAAGGTGAGAGACCCATCCTTCTGGTAGGTGTACTACGAATACGTAACAGAGCTATGGGCAAAAGAACATTCCACTTAAGCTGAATCTCTTGACACATCTTTGCCAATTGGTTCTTATTAGTTCTGTTCATCCTTTCTACTTTCCCAGAGCTCTGAGGTCTATATGCCGTATGAAGCTTCCACTTAATACCAAGCATATGAGTCAGTTGTTGTAGGCAATGGTGAACAAAGGCTGGATCATTATCCGATCCTATAGAGCATGGTAGTCCATATCGGGGTATTATTTTTCATAACAGGAATCGTACAACTTCTCCTGCTTTCTCTGTACGAGTAGGACATGCTTCTACCCAACCTGAATAGGTACACACAACTACTAGTAGGTAGCGATGTCCACCGGATTTAGGCATTACAGTATAGTCTATACTGGACTCCTGGTGGTTTCACTAGTCCTTGCCTTGCATTATTCTTAGCACATATTACACATCTTCGTACAATGGCTTGAGTCAAGTTAGACAATCTTGCTATGTAGAAATGTTTTCTGAGAGATTCTTCCATACTATCTCTTCCAGAATGTGTCCCGTTGTGATAGTTCTGGACAATTTCTACAGCTAGTGATGCTGGAATAACTATTCTTCCATCTTCTAACTGATACCATTTGTTCTCCAGGTATTTCCCAGTTTCAGTCTTTAACCACTCTTCTTCTTGAGCTGTATAAACTGGAGTCCATTGAGACAGTGGAGTCGGTATAAGAGCAGCTATATGTTCCACATACTCCTGTGTTCCTGATTCAGCGGCACGCTTAGCTGCATTATCTGCCATCCGATTTCCTTTGGTTACGTCACCATCTCCTTTCAGATACGCCCAACAATGTATAATACCAACTTCTTTCGGTTCCCATACGGCTTCCAGTAGTTGCAATATTTCAGCTGCGTACTTGATTTCTTTACCCTCTGAGTTCAATAATCCTCTTTCTTTATACAAAGCTCCGTGGGCATGAGTGGTTAAAAACGCATACTTGGAGTCCGTGTAGATGTTCACTCTTAAACCTTCAGCCAATTGTAACGCTCGTGTTAGTGCAATTAATTCTGCCTTCTGTGCCGATGTTCCTTTTGACAATGGCCGTGCTTCTATCACCTTGTCTATGGTAGTCACTGCATATCCTGCATAGCGAATCCCTTCTTTCACATAACTACTGCCGTCCGTATAGTACTGGACATCAGGGTTCTGGATGGGAAAGTCACGAAGGTCTGGTCTACTTGAGAACACTTCATCCATCACCTCCAGGCAATCATGTTGACTCTCAGTAGGTTGTGGCAAAAGGGTAGCTGGATTTAAGGTGTTAACAGTCTCTAAATGCACTCTTGGGTTTTCACACAACATAGCTTGATACTTAGTCATGCGGCTGTTACTAAACCAATGATTGCCTTCATAGTCTAGCAACGTTTGTACTGCGTGCGGGACTCGCACATAGAGTTCTTGACCCAGAGTGAGTTTATCAGCTTCGGCTACCAGCAGGGCGGCGGCAGCTACGGCTCTTAGACAAGGTGGAAGACCACTGGCCACTGCATCCAGTTGTTTTGACATATATGCAACAGGTCTTTGCCATGATCCCAAGTACTGCGTCAATACTCCCACAGCCATTCTTCTTTGCTCGTGTACATATAAGTAGAATGGGCATGTATGATCAGGTAGACCTAATGCTGGGGCACTCATCAAAGCCTTCTTCACATCTTCAAATGCCTTTTGCTGTTCAGGGGTCCATAGGAAGGGATCGTGTTCTGTACCTTTTATAGCTGCGTAAAGAGGTTTCACCAATATCGCATAACTGGGAATCCATATCCTACAGAAGCCTGCTGCCCCCAAGAATTCCCGCACTTGTCTTCTATTCTTGGGTATTGGTATTTGGCATACAGCTTCTTTTCTCTCTGGCCCCATTATTCTTTGACCTTCAGAGATATGGAATCCCAGATACTTGACAGTCGGCTGACACAACTGAGCTTTCTTCCTGGACACCTTGTATCCTGCCTTCCAGAGAATGTGTAGTAGATCATGTGTTGCTTGCTGACATATTTCTCTTGTAACTGCCGCTATCAACAAATCATCTACATATTGCAATAGTACACACTCTCCTGGGATGGACTTGAAATCCAGTAAGTCTTGAATTAAAGCTGATCCAAATAGAGTAGGTGAATTTTTAAACCCTTGGGGCAGTCTTGTCCAAGTCATCTGGCGTTTCGAGCCCATTACAGCATTTTCCCATTGGAATGCAAAGATACACTGGCTTTCCGCAGCAATTCGAAGGCAAAAGAAGGCATCTTTGAGATCTAAGACAGTAAAATAGGTAGCCCCGCCCAGAATTAAAGCAAGCAGGTTATATGGATTGGGCACAACTGGATGTATTCTTACGACCGCATCATTAACTGCTCTCAAGTCCTGCACAGGGCGATACTCATCTGTACCGGGCTTTTGAACAGGCAGCAATGGGGTGTTCCAGGGGGAAGTACAGAATTTTAGGATACCATACCGTATGAACTTATCCAAATATGATTGTATGTTCTTCTTGGCCTTTTGTGGGATATGATATTGCCTTAAGCTCACTGGATAGACCCCAAGTTTCAGTTCGATTTGAATTGGTGGGATATTGCGAGCAAGTCCTGGTGGGTTGTTCTCTGCCCACACTCCTGGTATATTAAACAAGGATTCATCACTCTTAGGGTTTTGGCTAGTCAACACTGTATAAAGTCGCCACTCTTCTTCCTTTGGTACAGATATTGTCATTATACCTGAAGGTCCATTGAACTTTAAAGATGTTGTTCCATTAGGTAGAAACGTTATCTGCGCTTGTAGTTTTGACAACAAATCACGTCCTAGCAGTTGGACTGGACATTCAGGCATATAAAGGAATTGATGTTTCACTACGTGGCCTCCCAATGTACAGAGTCGACTTTTAAGAACCGGTTTAGCAGCACTCCTTCCAGTTGCTCCTATTACGGTGATAGTTCTTCCAGATGGAGGAGCAACTAGGTCAGTCACCACCGAATGTTCAGCACCAGTATCGATCATGAATGCACTCCTTTTTCCCCCTATTGATACATTGACCATAGGCTCCGCTCGGTCAAGGGGGATGGAGCCCGGTCGGTATCAATAGTCCTCCATGACCGTGTCAGCCAATCCTACAAAGTCCCTATCTTCTCTATCGCGGGATCTCTGCGCTGCTGGATAGTACCTATCTTCTCTAACATTTCCTCTATTGCTACCATTATTCCCTCCAGGACCTCCTCTACCTCTCGCTCTGCCGCTATAATTACCATATCCTGCCCTAGGTCTGTCTCTCTCATACTGTTCCCTTTGTGGACACTCACTTCTCCAATGCCCTTTTTCCCTACAGTACGCGCATTGATTCCTACTCAGGGGTTCCCTATTCCACTTACTCTCGCCTTTATCTGCTCCCCTATACACCTCCTTTTCCCTTCTATCTACGCCTGCGATCGCTACCGCTAGCATATCTGCCTTTCTACACATCTTGCGCTCTTCCTCTTTCTTTGTCTCTGTTTCCCTGTTCATATACACTTTATTCGCTACCTCCATTAGTTGGGTTATGGACATCCCTACAAACCCTTCTAACTTCTGTAGCTTGCGCTTTATATCTCCGTAGGCTTGGCTGACAAAGGCAGAGTTAACCATCCGGGAATTCTCAGGAGCCTCCGGATTAAAGGGGGTATACAAACGGTATGCCTCCAATAATCGGTCATAAAAGACACTGAGCGATTCATCACATTTCTGTAATACCTCAGCCGTCTTAGACATATTAATCGCCTTCTTCCCTCCGGCTTTCATGCCAGCAATAATAGCGTCTCTGTAAGCTTTTAAATGGACCATGTCTGTAATGTCGGGGTTGGAGGGTACCGGTCAGTTGTCGGGTTAGTATGGGGCTTCGTAGAGATTAGTCCGTTAGGGGTTCTGGTCGAGGGGTAGTAAGGCAAGGGGATGGGGAAGCTTTACTATGGGGAAGGTTGGTGAGTAAAATATTCCGGGCTGGGCTAGAAAGAGCCTGACCGGAAGCTAGATATGGCGCCAAATCTGGGTATGTGGAGTTAACGGAAGCAGGTACCGGAAGGGGAGGGTTTGAAACAAGGGGGCTGGACTCTGAGCTAGAGGAGGGAGTAGGTGGGGACAACGGGGCAAGGGGAGGAGCGTTTCCAACAGCACCTCCTCTTCCTTTTCCGGTGGAGGAGGAGTAAGGGGGCGGCATGGGGATCTCAGACTCAGGTGTCCAAAATGGGCGTAATTACGGCCTTAGTGGACAAGCGAGTCCTGGCCACCATGAGGCGACATTGCTCCTCGTGGCATACTCGGATCCATTTTGGCGAGTCATTTACGGCCTGCCTCCAACAATCAATATATGGAAACTGGCCGTAAAGTTCAGGCCTACCTGATACAGCCACGTGTACACGCTGTACCAGATTAGGATCCAAACTGCCACGTGGTGGCCATGCGGCAACCAAAGTAGGCCATTTCCTACTACACAATGTAATCAGGCGTGCTGGAGACATCTTTACCCCAAAATCACATACTGTATATCCCTTTTTAAAGTTTTTAATCATACATCCTAAGGGATCCAAAATCGTCGAATCCGACACGCCCATACTTAACAATGGAGCGTCGTTTCCAACAGAAACTATACAAACACTCTACCAACGGTCACACCCGTTCCCTCGGCAACAGCACCATGTGGTACAGTTACTAAGTGAAACGCACGCAACAAAACACTCAGGGAATTCCCGTACACAAAGCTGTTACACCAGTCACCAAGTGTTACGGACCGTTTCAGCATATGAGGGGTTAAATCGGTTTAGGCGATAATCCCCTTTTCCCAAACAAGGCACAGCTACTGTAAAAGCACCAAAATTCACGAACTGGATATAGATGAATAAGGTAGCACTCCAGCTGGAACCTCACGAATAGCTGCTAGCAGATGAATAGGAAAAGCAGACATCAGCTTACACTCCTTAGCAATCAATCTCCAACAGCATACAGTGAATCCCCCCCAAGAACGAGACAAGGCTCCGTGTTGAGAGTCAAGCAGTGGTCTGAGGTGCTGGGGCACCCAGCCTGGTTTTTATTACATGAGTACACATACAGGCCCCACCCAGGGGGAGGCATAAAATAACCAATCACATACATGGTTCAGCCCACACATCCCCTCCCCTCAGATAACATTAAACCCAATTATCCGGTACACTTTTCTAGCCAAGTTCTGGATGTACCCCAAAAACAGGGGGTACACCTTTAAATCCAGCATCACTGGATAGCCCTTATTCAGGGGGGAAACATATCCAAAATTCAAGTCATTCAGATGAACAGTTCGGCAGATATGGGTTTCCAAAGATTTGACCGACCGCATGGGTAAAGTATCCGAAAACAGTTCAATGCATTTTGGCCCTGCGGTCGGTCACAAACAAGGGAATGAAAACAGACGAATTGCCTGTGTTATAGAGCCTGGAGAGGGTTTGAATGAATTCCCTTGTTTGTGGGGTTCTTTCTACCGAACGGCGGGTCATTCGGTAGTTTCCATACGAATTTCTGGAAGTATGGAGGTCTCAGCGGTGTTTGCCTAGTCAAGTGTCCGATTTTAGTTCCAGACACTCGACGGCAAAACACCGCTGTTCGGTAGTTTAAGATGGCCGCCGCCACGTGTTTGTTTCCCGAATGGCGGCCGCCCAGAGGACAAAGAATACATTACACTGATTGCCAATTACCCGTTTGCAACATTGTTGCAAACTGTAATTGGAGGCACACTTATTCCTGGGTGGTCTGGTTGTTCGGTAGTTTCACTCAATATAATGAATGGAGTGATTCTACCGAACAATCAGTTGAATGCTGCATACATATCACCCAGGTTAAACTTAACACATGAATACATATACAATATTACAGGCAGTACACTAGAATATGCTTCACAGTCTTAAAGGGACAGTAGTCCCAAAAGTCCCAATCTGTTCATAGATGACTTTAAAGGGCCAGTAGCAGCCATATACATTATTACATGCCCAAATATAGTTTTTATAGAGCAATATGTCCAGGGGCCGTAGTCGCAGGGCAGGAGGCGGGCAACCAGGCTCCTCCAAAACAATGTGGCGAGATTGGTTTCGTCACACTAAGTAACTAATACTGTGCCCTTTGGCGAAACTATACGGTCACCCACACTATAATTCCTTATATCTAAATTACCCGTCTATAACATACCCCAGTAACATCGTCTTTACAAACAGTAGTTATAGTACGGTTAGCATAGGTTAGAATACAAGTTAAAGTCACAGTACAATTAGTAGTGATTATGGTGTTAAAACATGCAACATAGACGACAATTATTAGTACTTATATACAGTATCAGTAATTATACATGGTTATGGTACCGTGCGCTATAATACAATTACACACTATTTACACTCTCGCTAGACGGCAGAGCTCACGCTATCTAGCAAGATATACACGCTGCTACAACAATCTTTAACACATATACAATTCCTAACTAATCTATTGGCCAGTACCTTGATGGACTACCTAAAACTATCTACATACGTTTTGGTTAGCCACACTGCCCAAGCACCACATATAGCGAACTAGAGGGCGGAATTTACAACAGTACCCTCTTAGTCTATCTACTCTATCCATAGTCTAGTGGGTTCCAAATTTACACGCCTTCCCACTTAGCCAAGATAGGTTGAGATCTAGCGAACCGAATTTACACAGGCGCCGCTTAGTCTCCCGGTCCCTCCGACCTAGCGAACAAAATATACACCCTAGAACGCTAGTCTAGACAAGACACCGGTGTCCGGCTAGGGCTATTTACACCAGAACCCCGCCTGACTCCAAACCAAAATTAAACGGGCTGACTACAGGGCGTTTAATTGAGCGGTGCGCCTTCGCTCCTTCCCTCCACTGGAGGGGGCAGATTCCGGGGCAGATTCCATACACAAATAACCCCTTATGGGCCTACCGCACAATCGGTATCCAATACCCCTAGTGGGTCCGCCGTCTAAAACAGCGGTCGTCTTACCTCCTCGTTCCTGAACCTGAGTTCACACTCATCGACGGGGACACCCCAGCACTTACTACGTAGAGGCCGATGATCTCCTGGACAACAGACCAGTGGCGCCGAGACGAAGGGAGGTCCACGCAGAAGTTCAGGGGTGCAGCCGTAGAGAACGTGGGCAAAGATAGACCGTCTCACGCCTCTGCTTCTCAGCTACCGTTGAACGATGAGCTTCCCGGCCAATGCACCAAATGATACCGGAGAAACTGACGGAAGCCAAGCACAGAGAGATGGACACAGGTTTCTTCAGGAAGGAAGAGATTCTTTATTCGGTTCACCGATCGGGACTCAGAGGGACTAATGTCACCAAAATACAACAAGATCTGAGCCCCGGACAATAGTGTAGGCTCCTTATATAGGCATGTAACTCCTCCCATAATAAGCTCCACCCACACATTCTCTTACCCAATCAATCTAACAAGAACTAACTTCCGGTTTGACCGCATGGCTTGCCCAGCACAATGGAGGAGGGGAATACTACATCCGGTATGCTCGAACATGCTCCGTACACTACTGATCGTATCTTTGCCACGTGCAACCAACCGACCAATACACCAGTATATGCACGTACACATGCCACGTGGTAATCTCGGCCTACTAAATTTATTTTTACTGAGATTCCACCACAACAACATGATTAGCCAATGGGTTCCAAGCGTTGTTATCCATTACATCTCTCCCACGATTAGATTAGATTTTCATAAAATATAAAAAAACACAGGATTACTGTGAAGAAACTAGTTTATTTATTAGCTCAGTTACATAGAAACATATAATGTGATGGCAAATAAGAACTATTCGACCCATCTAGTCTGCCCAATGTTCTAAATACTTTCATTAGTCCCTGGCCTTATCTTATAGCTAGGATAGACTTATGCCTATCCCACGCATGCTTAAAGTCCTTCACTGTGTTAACCCCTACCACTTCAGCTGGAAGGCTATTCCATGCATTCACTACCCTCTCAGTAAAGTAATACTTCCTGATATTATTTTTAAACCTTTACCCCTCTAATTTAACCCTTTAAGGACAGTGGGCGTGCTATGCCGTCCTTGTGGACCCAGCTCTAAATAGCACATCCACGCCATCCAGGGTACGTACCTGCTCACCGGCGATCGCCATGGGGAACTTACCTGGCATCCCAGGGAGTCCCCTGCTGCTGATCTGGCCCTCCTGAGCCATGTGATCGCGAGGTCCTTCGATCGCTAATACACTCAGTTCCGTTGGGGTCCTATGTTCCTGGATGGAACAGTGTCTCCTGGCGTTGATTGGCAATAGAGCACTTTGCGGTCCAGGCTGGTTGTACACGCATATGCATCAGGATACGTGAGGACGTCCACTGTGTAGTAAAAGCCGTGCAACTCATCGTTATTTAAACAGCCGGAACATATGAAGAGACACAGCTCTTGAAAAAGTCTTTCAGACGAAACGCGTCGAGCGGAAAGAAGCTACAGACATCCCCAGACAAATTTCTACTTTACAGCCTATCTTTGCCAGAGTCATTAACTTTCTTACTCCATTGAAAGAGATTAACAGACATTCAGAGGCAGTGTGGCTGAACTTCAATAAATGGGGACAAGCTTTCCTGCACAATCAGAAGTATTTCTTTTTGTGCCACTACTTTTGTGAGTGTATTTAATGTGCTTACTTTTGTTTTAACTGTGTTATTAAATACTTCACTATGTATATATTTCCTTTTGTCTCAATACATGCCTAAATTTGATTATACGTAAGGTAACTATACACACACATTAATGGTAAATTTTCAAGCTGGACAGAGGTGGCAAGTGGTGTCCCTCAGGGGTCTGTTCTGGGACCCCTTCTATTTAACATGTTTATAAATGATCTTGAAGAAAGCATTGAAAGTCATGTTTCAGTGTTTGCAGATGACACAAAACATTGTAAAATAATACAATGTGAGCAAGATATTACTTTGCTGCAGAGGGATTTAGATATACTGGGTGACTGGGCACTCAAATGGCAGATGAAATTTAATGTTGAAAAATGCAAAGTTATGCACTTCGGCGTAAAGAATACACAAGCAACGTATACCCTTAATGGAAGCGAATTAGGGATAACAACACACGAAAAGGACTTGGGAATTGTTTAGACAACAAACTATGCAGCAATGTGCAATGTCAATCAGCAGTGGCCAAGGCCAGTAAGGTATTGTCATGCATGAAAAAGGGCATTCATTCTCGGGACGAGAATATCATTTTGCCTCTTTATAAATCACTGGTAAGACCACATATTGAATATGCTGTGCAATTTTGGGCACCTGTTCTAAAGAAGGATATTATGGCACTATAAAAAGTGCAGAGGCGGGCTACAAAATTAATAAAAGGAATGGAACATATCAGCTATGAAGAAAGGTTAACAAATTTAAACCTATTTAGTTTAGAAAAACGTCGCCTGAGAGGGGATATGATAACATTATACAAATATATTCGGGGCCAATACAAACCGTTGTGTGGAAATCTATTCACAAACCGAACTTTACATAGGACACGAGGCCATGCGTTTATACTGGAAGAAAGAAGATTTCGTCTAAGGCAAAGGAAAGGTTTTTTTTACTGTAAGAACAATCAGGATGTGGAATTCTCTGCCTGAAGAGGTGGTTTTATCAGAGTCCATACAGATGTTCAAACAGCTACTAGATGCATACTTGCAAAAACAGAATATTCAAGGATATAATCTTTCAATGTAGGGTAATAACTGCTTGATCCAAGGATAAATATGACTGCCATTCTGGGGTCAAGAAGGATTTTTTTTCCTAGCTTGTTGCAAAATTGTGCTTCAAACTGTTTTTTTTTTTGCCTTTTTTTGGATCAAAAGCAAAAAACAAATGTGAGGAAGGCTAAACTTGATGGACGCAAGTCTCTTTTCAGCTATGCAACTATGTAACTATGTATGTAACACACGTTTGTGACTGTGGCGCCCTCACTGGTATATGTTTTTAACTATACTATTTGATCACGTGTTCTTTTGGGATTTGGGAGTGATCCCCTATTCTGAGTGGCTAGCCTGCACTGCTCTGCACTTTGTCCTACTTACCACTCTTATATACTGTTTTTGTTATATATGTCCTAGGGTATATATAGATTTCACCCCTAGGTAGTGGGTATCATATTAAGTGCACATGTGTATTATATTTATTCCCTGTATTGTCAGTATTTAAGTTACAGTTTTTATGAATGCTTATTGCAGATTAATGACCATCTCTATGAGAGAGGCAAGAAACAGAAAATCTGAAAATCTATTTTCAAAAAGAGATTCAACTCCTGCCATAGAAAAAAGTTTTCTCTTTCTAAGGCTAGAAAGACTAGCAGAGAAAGAGGTTAAGAAATTGTGGGAAATCAAATATCTACAACAGTATGTGAAATTGGGAATTACACCGAGAGGCTTAAGAATAGAAAAACAACCATCTTTTGGTTTAGATAATAAAAATGTTATGACCAAATGGAATGATATTCTTGTCAAATGTTCCCTTCAACTTATGGGCTTGTTAATAGAGTACAAGCAAAATGAAATGAATGAAGTGGAGAAGGAGATTAAAACCATTGAAACTGAAATTAGTAAGGAATATACTGAAGAGAAAATTAAACACAGTATAGATTTAAATGATAAAATAGAGAAATTAGAAGAGAGAATTGTTACCACTAAAGAGGGAAAATTGAATAGAGAAAAAGATGATTATAAAAGTGGTAAACCAAGAGAGTGGAAAAGAAAGCATTTAAAGCAATTTAAGTTAAAGGATCACTATAGTGTCAGGAAAACAAAGCCGTTTTCCTGACACTATAGTGCCCTGAGGGTGTACTAGGGGGGGGTGTAGATTCAGCAGCTTACCTTAATCCAGCGCCGGGCTCCCTTGGCGCTGGTGACCTCTCCTCCCCGGCCGATGTCAGCTCCCCCGTCCGACGCCAGCGAGACAAATGCGCATGCGGGGCAAGTGCCGCACGCGCATTCAAAGTGTCCATAGGAAATTTCTCAATGCTTTCCTATGGACGCTCTGCGCAATGGAGGCGAAATGTGCCTCCAGCGTCGCAGATGCACCTCTAGTGGCTGTCCACTAGACAGCCACTAGAGGCTGGATTAACCCCAAATGTAAACATAGCAGTTTCTCTGAAACTGCTATGTTTGCATCTGAAGGGTTTAAACCTGAGGGACCTGGCACCCAGACCACTTCATTGAGCTGAAGTGGTCTGGGTGACTATAGTGTCCCTTTAAATAAAAAGGTTAATTTTATGTCAGAAAAACAGACATTTGGAAACCTTAATAGAAGGAAGTTCGAGAAACCTTTAAAACCATTATATAATACTCCGGTCCAATCTAAAAGAGTAGAACATGAGAATGTAGTGGTAAGACGCAAAGAAAAATTCAAACCTTTAAGGACAGATTTTGTGAGGGATAGCTCGAGAACATCACAAAAAGATTTTTTAGAAAGAGGAGAGGGGAATAAGTAAAGAAGAAGTCCTGTAAAAAATGTGTGGCATCACAAGAACAGATTTACCCTTCTAACCACAGCCCAGACTCCCCCCCCCCCCCCCAAAAGAAAACTTTTGGGAGCAGTTGGAGGGCTAGAGGCTCTAGAAGAGGGAGAAATGCTCGATTAGGAAAACCAGATATCCCAGAAGGCATATTTAATCTCTCAAAACATAAACTAAATAATGACGAACTTAATATTCTCAACAAGGGATTAAAGTTTGCCCCACAAAAAGGTCCTAACCAGTTCAAGCTTTTTATAGATACACACAAATTTTTGAGAAAATTAACAATAACAATTTTTTGGGAAAAAAAGAAGGGAGATACTGACGAGCACAGCGATAACAACAGTGAGGAAAATATGGAATCTAGCATTCCACAAATTACCCATTCAGGTCTAAAACACAAATCCAAGTTTTTTTTCCGACTTGGGAAAGAGGTGCTTTTATTCCAGTTTTTAGTGACATGATTTTAAATGAGTTTGAGAAACTATCTAAAAAAAGTGGAAAGGAAAATCTTACTAATAAAGAAAAAATAGCCTTAAAGGGACACTCCAGGCACCCAGACCACTTCGGCTCATTGGAGTGGTCTGGGTGCCCACTCCCACTACCCTTAACCCTGCAAGTGTAATTATTGCATTTTTTTTTAAACTGCAATAATTACCTTGCAGGGTTAAGTCCTCCCCTAGTGGCTGTCTATTAGACAGCCACTAGAGGGACTTCCTGCTTCATAGCACAGGTTTTGGACCTGGACAGTGTGAGGACCTCCAGCGTCGCTCTATTCCCCATAGGGAAGCATTGAAATTCATTTTCAATGCTTTCCTATGGGGTGCGCTAATGCGCATGCGCGGCATTGCCGCGCATGCGCATTAGGTCTCCTCGGACGGCGGGCGAGATCAGTCTCGCCCACCGGCCGACGTAAGTAGAAGGAGGAGCGGCGGGGGAGGAGGAAGCAGCGACGTGGGACCTGTCGCTGCCCCTGGTAAGTCACTGAAGGGGTTTTCACCCCTTCAGCAACTGGGGATTGGGGGGTGGGAGGGAGAGGGACCCTCCAGTGCCAGGAAAACGGATCGTTTTCCTGGCACTGGAGTTTCCCTTTAAGACAACTTAAAGAGAACTATGAGTTAGTTATTAGGCAAGCCAATAAAGGAGGAGGTACTGTTATTTGAAATCGTGAAGACTACGTGCAGGAAGCTTTTAGAATTTTAGGCGACAGAGACAGGTATACCATTTTAAAATCAAGCCCTATGGTGGTCTATAAAAATTAACTATTAAATTTGTTGATGGAGGGTCTACACAAGAATATTATTAACAAAGATGAATTTAATTATTTTTTCATTGAATTTCTTAAAATGGCCATATTTTATTATTTACCAAAAATTCATAAGATATTAGAAAATCCTCCCCGTAGACCTATAATCAGTGGCATTGGTTCTTTAACCAGCAATGTCTCTGAATATGTTGATAATTTTTTACAACAATATGTTTTAAAAGCCCCGTCATATATTAAAGACTCCAACCAGATCATTTCTGAAGTTGAAGGCATTGTCAGGAAGGACAATTATATATGGCCATGGTAGACGTTGCATCTCTCTATACAGCAATTGACCATGAAAAGGGCATACAAGCCATAAAAGAGACTTTGGATAATGACCTCAATATGCATGAAGCACAAGCCACTTTTATTTTAAACATCATTCATTTTATCTTGTTCCATAATTTTTTCTGGTTCGAAGGTACTCATTACCTTCAAACCTGTGGTACGGCCATGGGCACCAGGTTCGCACCCAGTTATGCTAACATTTTTGTGGCTAACTGGGAATCCAAGAGTATTTGGAACAACAATCCATATGGTGCGAACCTGGTGCTCTGGAAAAGATATATTGATGATGTTTTACTTATTTGAGAGGGAGATAGACCACTTTTAGATTAATTTTTATTATTTATTAATGCTCATTTATTCGGATTACGCTTTACAGCCGAAATTCAGACCCAGGCTATCAATTTTTTAGAAAACTACTCTGAAAGAGTGTAGATTTTAGGAGCTGGCTAAGTGACTAATAGCTAAAGCACTAATGAATGTAGGAATAAAGCTAATGCTAGACCTTTAAATCTTCAATGAGTGTAATGTCCCTTTAAATGTGGGATAAATGTTCAAAGTGCAAATAAATGCTACGTGGAGAATAAATAGACTTGAATAAAAACTCTGACCCAAGACAAAAATAAAATAAAGGAGTGAAAAAGAAAATGAATACATTAAAAATATAAATAAAAAGTAATTATATAAAAATGGATCGATATAGAAACCAAGTTCCCAACTGGATGTGCAGCAAATATGTATGAAACAAGTATCTAGATCCCCAATATAATGTGGGGTAAATGATGCTTGTTCCAGATAATATACTTTGTATAATCAAAGATAAAAGTTGCTAAATGGTAAGCAATACAGTATGAGGAACTGTTAGCTTAGGCAATGAATACAATGTATCGCTGGTAAACTTAAGCACAAAACTGGATCACTTAATTCAAAAAATGCCAGTTTATTTCATACTTTAAAATAACTTATAATAGTTAAAAATAATAAAAATACAGGTCAAAATTGATTCAAGGATGCATTACCAGACTGATGTACCAAAAAATAACAGCAAGGACCTTCGGATTATTGCAGATGGATATGGATTGTGATGATCCATATTCCGGCTACCGGTGAGGATGGCGTTAGTCTGCGAGCACGCCCCGAGCAGGAGCCTCACTTCAGGGGACGTGCAGAGCAGATACCTCCGGTTGCGGTTATTGCCAAACAGGTCCTGCGTGTGAAGATTGGACTGCTGCTGTTGATGCTGGTGAATGCGTCTGTTCCTGTATGTTGCTATGAACGCCTATCTTATGCGTTTCGTAGGGAATGAGCCCTACTTCATCAGAGACATAGTAATGTCCATTGCTTTAGTTCTTCTTTATATACACATTGCCTTAATTACCAATAGTACATTTATGTGTTGTACAATTATAATTTTAATGGTATGGAAAAATAAAAATAAAACATATACCAATGGTTGTTTAATATTTGTATGCTAATAAAAAGTTGATAAAAAAAATATTGATAAAACAAAACCCTTAAATTATTCAAACATATATAAGATGAAAAAACATTGCATATAGGGTTAAATAAATAAACAATGTTAACATGATTGCATGAAGTACAAATGGATAAATAAAAACAAATAGATGCATTAAAACAGTGTGTGAATTTTATTATACAGACAAGTAGATATTCTGAATTTAAAAATACTGCATAAAAATACAAAATATACAATGCTGGATATCGGTTGGGAGAAATCCTAAGAGTTAATTAGTCCAATGTATAAGATACATGGCTATAAATGCAGTAAAAAGAACCAAAAAAAACGAGCCAAAGATGAACAGATAACAGATACATGTAACTGAAAATATCTATATAAGAGGGAATACAAGTGAGACATATATCGAAAATAGATGATTATAAAGATCAAGAAAATAATAATAATAATAATAATAATGGAATAATAATACATAATTGTATGCTAACTGCATGTAATTCATAATAACCAATAATTAATTGTATATAATTCCACATGGGCATTGTGTTAATTTCGTCCTTTCTGGAATAGAGCAAAAAGAAAAGGTTAATAATATAATTAAATTATTCGTGCAATTATATCCACAATGGGTGTCATGAGGGAGAGTGTGACTGTAGGTGAAAGTGCTACTTATGTGCAAGATATAGTATACTCATCTGTGGTATAATGTAGGGATGAGTGAAAGAAATATGAGAGTAAATGTGTATAAAGAGAATAACCCTCTTAATAAAGGAAAAAATAAATAATAAATAGAAATGACATAATGTCATATATGTAGATGTGAATGAAAAGAGGAAAAGGGGGCCTAAGTGTCACGTCTAAACATTTATTATGAAGGAACACAACTGCAGATTTCTTATAGTTTGAATATTTATTATAAAAAGTAAAAGGTATTGACTTTAATTCCAATTTACAGGTACTGTAGCTTTAAGTAATAAACGATAACTGAAGTCCACAATTATAGGCACTGTAGCTTTAAGTAGTAAACGGCAACTGAAGTCCACAATTATAGGCACTGTAGCTTTAAGTAGTAAACGATAACTGAAGTCCACAATTATATGCACTGTAGCTTTAAGTAGTAAACGATAACTGAAGTCCACAATTATAGGCACTGTAGCTTTAAGTAGTAAACGATAACTGAAGTCCACAATTATAGGCACTGTAGCTTTAAGTAGTAAACGATGACTGAATCAGAAAGAGTCCTTTAGTAGTATCAATTAATTAGGTGATAAGAAGTTACAATAGCTGTTCTATAGACTTTAACTGAAGTAAGACAGATGCAGCTAACTGAGACAAAGTATGAGTTGAAGTTAGCTGTAATGGGTTTGTTTTAACGAAGGACTTTGGAGACAGGAAATAACAGCTTTGAGATGCAACGCTTATCACAGAGGTTTTACTTAGCTTCCGGCACATAGAACACTGGTTCCCGAGATCTCCTCAGAGGCGGTTTATCCTGAATGGTGAGAGTTCAGCTTTAGTCGTGGATGAGGAAAGGTGAAGGGAACTTGAAGTCTTCCAGTCCGGTCAGGTAACAGAGGCTTTCACAACGATGTTGCAGCCGGTTCGTGAGTACGGAACGTAGTTCATTAATCCAGCCTCGATCAGCTGGTGCGGTCAGATTAAATAGGGAGACCGTGTCATAAAGAGGTGTGGCTAAGCTCCGTGGAACCAGGAAGTAAGAGGATACCATAATTAAGGCATGACACTAAGACTAAAAACTAGAGATGTCCCGAACGGTTCGCCGGCGAATAGTTCCTGGCAAACATCGCGTGTTCGCGTCCGCCGAGGGCGGCGAACATATGCGATGTTCGGTCCGCCCCCTATTCGTCATCATTGAGTAAACTTTGACCCTGTACCTCACAGTCAGCAGACACATTCCAGCCAATCAGCAGCAGACCCTCCCTCGCAGACCCTTCCACCTCCTGGACAGCATCCATTTTAGATTCATTTGGAAGCTGCATACATTTTTTTGTATTTTTTTTATTAAAAAAGTAGGTCCCCCCCTTATTGTTTTTTAGGGCCCCCACCCACCGCGCAGGGGTGGGGGCCGGGGGGGAGGACAGTAGGCCCCCCCCTTATTGTAACTTAGGGCCCCCACCCACCGCACAGGGGTGGGGGCCGGGGGGGAGGAAAGTAGGTCCCCCACCCTTATTGTAACTTAGGGCCCCCACCCGCCACGGCGGGGTGGGGGCCAGGGGGGGGGGACAGTAGGTCCCCCCCATTATTATTTTATAGGGCCCCCACCCGCAGCTCAGGAGCCATGTTACTCTGTATATAGAGGGGGCCATGTTTACACGGTATATAGAGGGGAGCCATGTTACACTGTATGTAGAGGGAGCCATGTTACTCTGTATATAGAGGGAGCCATGTTTACAAGGTATATAGAGGGGAGCCATGTTACACTGTATATAGAGGGGAGCCATGTTACTCTGTATATAGAGGGAGCCATGTTACTCTGTATATAGAGGGGAGCCATGTTACTCTCTATATAGAGGGGAGCCATGTTACACTGTATATAGAGGGTAGCCATGTTACTCTGTATATAGAGGGAGCCATGTTTACATGGTATATAGAGGGGAGCCATGTTACACTGTATATAGAGGGGAGCCATGTTACTCTGTATATAGAGGGAGCCATGTTACTCTGTATATAGAGGGGAGCCATGTTACTCTGTATATAGAGGGGAGCCATGTTACTCTGTATATAGAGGGAGCCATGTTTACACGGTATATAGAGGGGAGCCATGTTACTCTGTATATAGAGAGGAGCCATGTTTACACTGTATATAGAGGGGAGCCATGTTACTTTGTATATAGAGGGAGCCATGTTACTCTGTATATAGAGGGGAGCCATGTTACTCTGTATATAGAGGGGAGCCATGTTACTCTGTATATAGAGGGAGCCATGTTTACACGGTATATAGAGGGAAGCCATGTTACTCTGTATATAGAGAGGAGCAATGTTTACACTGTATATAGAGGGGAGCCATGTTACTCTGTATATAGAGGGAGCCATGTTTACACGTTATATAGAGGGGAGCCATGTTACGCTGTATATAGAGGGGAGCCATGTTACTCTGTATATAGAGGGAGCCATGTTTACACGGTATATAGAAGGGAGCCATGTTACACTGTATATAGAGGGGAGCCATGTTACTCTGTATATAGAGGGAAGCCATGTTACTCTGTATATAGAGAGGAGCCATGTTTACACTGTATATAGAGGGGAGCCATGTGACTCTGTATATAGAGGGAGCCATGTTTACACGTTATATAGAGGGGAGCCATGTTACGCTGTATATAGAGGGGAGCCATGTTACTCTGTATATAGAGGGAGCCATGTTTACACGGTATATAGAGGGGAGCCATGTTACACTGTATATAGAGGGGAGCCATGTTACTCTGTTTTGAATATGTTTATTGGTATCACATAAAGGCATCGCAAACCTGCAATTAAGTGTGCTGTTGCCTGCGCAGAGGCTCTTTATAAGATTAATTGCAGTGTTGCCTGCGCAGAGGCTCATTGTGTTGAAAAGTAATCACTTAAGAAGCTGGTGCCTACACAGAGGTCCAGTATGATTTTACAGGATGTCACTACCTAAGCTTTTGAGTTCAGTGCTGCGTTCATGCGCTGCTGGTCACTTTATGAGCTGATTTTTAGCCACTTGTAATCAATTTTTCTTGCGAATGGATCGGAAACCTTAAGTAGCATTCAGTAAGATCAAATAATATAAACTTAATGGTATCTAATGTAATCACCACGTAAACCCTTCTCAGGCGTACACCCTTGCCAAAAAAAAAAGGGGGGAAAGAAAACCAGGTCATATATGTTTCACATGGACTCAAATAATTGCTTAAGCGTATGGTGCGGTAAGCACATTTGGCAGAGGTATTGCTCAAGTCAGGTACTAGTAGATCATGCCTTGTAGCATTATAACAATGTCTTATCAATTGCATCATAGGCATGTTATGAAATAAAAATACATGAATTAAAAGAAATTAAAACAAAAACTGTCTAACTTTTGACATAAGGGGCTTAATCGTTTTTTAAGCTGTGGTGGATTACTACGTGATGTAACAATCTGGCTATTAAGTACGTGGTAATAAACAACATTACAGCCTATTATTACGTATGCAGCGGTAAGTAGTATCAATCTGTGGCCCCTAGGGGCATTATAGCCTGGACTACGTATTCCGTTGGCATTGTACCTAACATGGTAATGGGGAACCAGCTTCAGATATTCGAAATAGGTAAAAACCAAATAAGCACAAAAAGTGTTTCTGAGATGTAGTACCAGGGAACCTTCCCTTTGTGAATGTCTAACCTTAAACTACTCCTGGCCATATACGTTGCACACGGGCTCTAATAATTGCTTTAACGTAGGGTGCTGTAAGCATATATGGCAAAGGTATTACTCAAGTCAGGCAATAGTAAATCATGTCTAGTAGCATTATAACAATGTCATATCAATTGCACCGTAGGCATGCTGTGAAATAAGAGTATAATAATTAAAATAAAATAAAAACTGTTTAACTTTTGACATAAGGGGCACATTTGTGTTTAAGCTGTGGTGAATTATTATATTATGTAGCGATCCGGCTATTAGGTATGCGGTAATCAACAACTTTACAGCCTATTATGCAGCAATCAGTTATTATGTGTGCAGCAATAAGTAGCATCCATCTTTGGCCCCTAGGGGCATTATAGCATGGACTGCATGTTCCTGTGGCATTGTAGGCTAACATGGTAGTAGGGAACCAACATCAAATGTACGAAATAAGTAACAACCTAACATGCATAACGGGTATTTCTGAGATGTATTACCAGGGAACCTTCCCTTTGAGAACGTCTAACGTTTTAGGCATAACGAATCCTAACGTGATAGCCTAGCAATCGCTTAATTTGCCGCCCTGTACAGCGCATTATAGCGGAGTATGCATTAACTAAGGAGCATTATTTTGTGAAGCAGTAGTATAGTGTGTGAACATACAGGATTTGAACCTAGCCAAAGCTGATACTTTGCTAAACTAGGATCCTACATGTTTCGTTAGTCCCCTAAGGATATGGGAGCTGATGCAGTGTTCATATATGGAGGTAAGGAAGCAAATCTTGATGAGGTAACTGTGCATTGCTGGATCGTCGTGTCGGCCTGCATCGCCGTCTGTGAGGAGTCTCTCACTGTGTCACCATCGCACTGTCCCTGGGTCGCCAGACCTCCTTTCGTCTCCCCCCAGCCGGCCCCCGTCCGCCAGCCGGGTCTCCCGCTACACTGTGGGCACTCAGGAGCACAAACCGTCCTTTGGACCCAACCACCAAAATCCGCGGGTCGTCCGCTCCCTGCACCTCCCCAGCTTCACGTGAGTCCACTTGGAGCGTGCACTCTGCTGTCTCACCTGGTGCCGGCCACATATTTGGAGCTGGTGGCTATCCCCCCCGACCACCGGTCCGTCGGGAGGGCAGCGTTGGTCCCGCCCCACCGGGCTCACGGCATCAGGGACAAATGCTCTCTGGGTACCCCACAGACCCAGAGGTTCAGACGTCCACTCCACTAGTGGTCGGGAGCTTAGCACGGGGGGGTCTGTCCGGCGCCCGGCATCGCCAGGGCCAGCACGAGGTGCCCCGGTCAGTCTCCCTTGTGTAGTCCTCTGCGTTCTCTCTCCATTAGGGTAAGTCTGCAGGCGGGCCCCAGTCTGGTGGCCTTTGCCTGTGTAGGGGATCGGTATAGGCCCCATGCGGTATCTTCCGCCCTGGAGTGTGTCGTCCCCATGTGGCCGGGATTACCCCCACCGGCCGGGGGGGGGAAGCGGGGCCGGGCCTCCCCCCACAGCTTTGCTGTCTTCAGTGAAGATTTGCCGGGATTCAGACCTCCCTGGCCTGACGGGCCATTATCTGTGCGCCTACAGGTGCTGTACATTTCCAGGCTCAGTATGTTGCGTAGGCCCGAGTTAGGAGTCTCAATGTCCCCATTTCATTACCGGGTTCAGTGTGGTATCGTCAGATAGCTTATGCGTTCCTCTTCGGTAATATGCAGAGAAATCCGGCTTTATTGTATTCTGTGTGCCGTTTTTTTAGCAGTTTTCCAAGGTTCAGGCCAGGAGACCTGAGGTTCTGCTGCCATGCAGCCTGGCGGCCCGGCCCCGCCCCCCGCCATGTTACTCTGTATATAGAGGGAGCCATGTTACTCTGTATATAGAGGGGAGCCATGTTACTCTGTATATAGAGGGAGCCATGTTTACATGGTATATAGAGGGGAGCCATGTTACTCTGGATATAGAGAGGAGCCATGTTTACACTGTATATAGAGGGGAGCCATGTTACTCTGTATATAGAGGGAGCCATGTTTACACGGTATATAGAGGGAAGCCATGTTACTCTGTATATAGAGAGGAGCCATGTTTACACTGTATATAGAGGGGAGCCATGTTACTCTGTTTTACAGAGGGAGCCATGTTTACACGGTATATAGAGGGGAGCCATGTTACTCTGTATATAGAGGGAGCCATGTTACTCTGTATATAGAGGGAGCCATGTTCACACGGTATATAGAGGGGAGCCATGTTACTCTGTATATAGAGTGGAGCCATGTTTACACTCTATATAGAGGGGAGCCATGTTACTCTGTATATAGAGGAAGCCATGTTTACACGGTATATAGAGGGGAGCCATGTTACTCTGTATATAGAGAGGAGCCATGTTTACACTCTATATAGAGGGGAGCCATGTTACTCTGTATATAGAGGGAGCCATGTTTACACGGTATATAGAGGGGAGCCATGTTACTCTGTATATAGAGGGAGCCATGTTTACACGGTATATAGAGGGGAGCCATGTTACTCTGTATATAGAGAGGAGCCATGTTTACACTGTATATAGAGGGGAGCCATGTTACTCTGTATATAGACAGGAGCCATGTTTACACTGTATATTGAGGGAGCCATGTTACTCTGTATATAGAGAGGAGCCATGTTTACACTGTATATAGAGGGGAGCCATGTTACTCTGTATATAGAGGGAGCCATGTTTACACGGTATATAGAGGGGAGCCATGTTACTCTGTATATAGAGAGGAGCCATGTTTATACTGTATATAGAGGGAGCCATGTTACTCTGTATATAGAGAGGAGCCATGTTACACTGTTTATAGAGGGAGCCATTTTACTCTGTATATAGAGGGAGCCATGTTTACTCTGTATATAGATGGAGCCATGTTACTATCTGAGGTGGTTAACTATGATTGGCCCTGGCATGTTTGTTAGTCTGGCCTGCATGGTTGTCTGGCATGAATAAAAGTAGCATGTTTCAACTATATTAGTAGTTAGACTAGTTTTCACTAAAACATGGAAGACATCCTAGTATGAATCGTGATCAACCGCTCTCAGAGACTATGCATTGCGACATGTATATGATGTGGAAAGGTTAACTGTTATGACTGTCTATAGACGAAGTGGCTTTAGCTGCACCTTAAGGATCACCAGTCCGTGGGTGCTGTATCTCTGCGACTGCTATTCAGGAGCCATAGATTGCCGGGTATTGTTGCCAATGCTATTCAGGAGCCATAGATTGCCGGGTATTGTTGTCAATGCTATTCAGGAGCCATAGATTGCCGGGTATTGTTGCCAATGCTATTCAGAAACCATAGATTACATAGAAACATAGAAACATAGAAACATAGAATGTGACGGCAGATAAGAACCATTCGGCCCATCTAGTCTGCCCAGTTTTCTAAATACTTTCATTAGTCCCTGGCCTTATTTTATAGTTAGGATAGCCTTATGCTTATCCCACGCATGCTTAAACTCCTTTACTGTGTTAACCTCTACCACTTCAGATGGAAGGCTATTCCATGCATCCACTACCCTCTCAGTAAAGTAATACTTCCTGATATTATTTTTAAACCTTTGTCCCTCTAATTTAAGACTATGTCCTCTTGTTGTGGTAGTTTTTCTTCGTTTAAATATAGTCTCCTCCTTTACTGTGTTGATTCCCTTTATGTATTTAAATGTTTCTATCATATCCCCCCTGTCACGTCTTTCCTCCAAGCTATACATATTAAGATCCTTTAACCTTTCCTGGTAAGTTTTATCCTGCAATCCATGAACCAGTTTAGTAGCCCTTCTTTGAACTCTCTCTAAGGTATCAATATCCTTCTGAAGATAGGGTCTCCAGTACTGTGTACAGTACTCCAAGTGAGGTCTCACCAGTGTTCTGTACAATGGCATGAGCACTTCCCTCTTTCTACTGCTAATACCTCTCCCTATACAACCAAGCATTCTGCTAGCATTTCCTGCTGCTCTATTACATTGTCTGCCTACCTTTAAGTCATCAGAAATAATCACCCCTAAATCCCTTTCCTCAGATGTTGAGGTTAGGACTCTATCAAATATTCCGTACTCTGCCCTTGGGTTTTTACGTCCAAGATGCATTATCTTGCACTTATCCACATTAAATGTCAGTTGCCACAACTCTGACCATTTTTCTAGTTTACCTAAATCATTTTCCATTTGGCTTTTCCCTCCTGGAACATCAACCCTGTTACATATCTTAGTATCATCCGCAAAAAGACACACCTTACCATCAAGACCTTCTGCAATATCACTAATAAAAATATTAAAGAGAATGGGTCCAAGTACAGATCCCTGAGGTACCCCACTGGTGACAAGCCTAAGCTTCGAATATACTCCATTGACTACAACCCTCTGTTGCCTGTCACTCAGCCACTGCCTTACCCATTCAACAATATTGGAATCCAAACTCAAAGATTGCAGTTTATTGATAAGCCTTCTATGTGCAACAGTGTCAAAAGCCTTACTGAAATCTAGGTAAGCAATGTCTACTGCACCACCCTGATCTATAATTTTAGTTACCCAATCAAAAAAATCAATAAGATTAGTTTGGCATGATCTCCCTGAAGTAAACCCATGTTGTCTCTGGTCTTGAAATCCATGTGTTTTTAGATGTTCAACAATCCTATTCTTTAACATGGTTTCCATCACTTTCCCCACTACTGAAGTAAGGCTTACTGGCCTATAGTTGCCCGACTCCTCCCTATTACCTTTCTTGTGAATGGGCACAACATTCGCTAACTTCCAATCTTCTGGGACTACTCCTGTTATCAATGATTGGTTAAATAAATCTGTTAATGGTTTTGCTAGTACACCACTAAGCTCTTTTAATAGCTTTGGGTGTATTCCATCAGGTCCCATTGACTTATTTGTCTTTACTTTTGACAGTTGAAATAGATCCTCTTCCTCTGTAAACTCACGTGTAATAAATGACTCATTTATCCTTTTTCTTAACTGAGGTCCCTTTCCTTCATTTTCATCTGTAAATACCGAACAAAAATATTCATTGAGGCAGTCAGCTAGACCTTTATCCTCATCTACATACCTTCCTTCTTTTGTTTTTAATCTAACTAATCCTATTTACTTTTCTTTTCTCATTTATGTATCTAAAAAAAGTTTTGTCCCCCTTTTTTACTGACTGTGCTATTTTCTCTTCTGTGTTGGATTTGGAAGCTCTTATAACTTGCTTAGCCTCTTTCTGCCTAATCTTATAGGTCATTCTGTCTTCCTCACTCTGGGTTTTTTTATAATTACTAAATGCTAACTTTTTGTTTTTTACTATTTTGGACACATCTGCGGAGTACCACAGTGGTTTCTTGAATTTTTTGCTTTTACTGACAAGCCTAATGCAATTTTCTGTTGCCTTCAGTAGTGCAACTTTTAAATAATCCCATTTCTTTTGGACTCCATATAAATTGCTCCAGTCTGATAATGACTCCTTTACACATATTCTAATTTTAGAAAAGTCTGTTTTTCTAAAGTCTAAAACTTTTGTTTTTGTGTGGTGTGACTCAGTCACTGTTCTTATATTAAACCACACTGACTGATGATCACTGGATCCTAAACTTTCACCTACAGTAATATCTGATACCAAATCTCCATTTGTTAACACTAAATCTAGTATGGCCTCTTTACGAGTTGGCTCCTCAACGACTTGTTTTAGAGACAATCCCAGTAGGGAGTTTAGAATATGTGTGCTCCTGGCACAAGTAGCTATTTTTGTTTTCCAATTCACATCAGGAAGATTAAAGTCACCCATGATGATAACTTCCCCCTTCATTGTCATTTTAGCTATTTCTTCAACTAGTAGATTATCGAACTCTTCAATTTGTCCTGGGGGCCTATAAATCACACCTACACGAGTTACTGTGTGATTACCAAATTCTAACGTAACCCAAACGGACTCTATGTTCGCCTCACTAACCTTTATTAGGCTAGATTTTATGCTATCCTTTACATACAGGGCCACCCCTCCCCCTTTCTTGCCTTCCCTGTCTTTTCTATATAAAGAGTACCCTGGTATTGCTATGTCCCAGTCATTTTTCTCATTATACCATGTCTCAATTATTTCTACTCTTCTGGACCTATTGAGGTACGATTCTAGACTTTTTAAACTGCCTGTTAATGTGGCTTTAAGGAACACCAATTATTAGAGTGTGAAGTTTTGTTGGGTATATTATCTACAAAATATCTTTAATCTGGGATCTGAGAGCCTCTTGTTTTTTTTCATTATGGAGTAGATAGTCATTAATTCTCCATGTCGTTTTGTTTTTAGTATTTCACTGATCTTTCTTGATCCATATATTGATACTATGGTTCGACCATGTAATATTCCTGATATCGCTTTTTCACTAAGTTTTCTATATCCCCCTATACCATATTAATACGTGAATATGAGTAATGGAATCTGGAAAAATAAGTGTAATCCAGTTTCTCTGGGTAGGAAGATCTCCATAGATCAAAACAATCCAACTTGTTCTTTATGTTTCTAAGAGTTTTTGCCATTTTAACTACTGAGCTGTTCACTTGCAGATTAGGGCTAATTTTCTTATCTAGAACTGGATCCAACACGCAATTAAAATCTCCTGCCATCAAATATACGCCCATCTTGACCGATTCTACCTGTTCCAAAATCCTTCTCAGTGCGACCATAGGAAAAGTATTTGGCAAATAGATGTTGACTAGAGTATATTTAATTTTGTTTAATCTACAAATGTTAATTAAAAATCTACCTTCCCTGTCCGCATATTGATAAATTAATTCAAATTTCACCATACTTGCCACTATTATAGCCACCCCCCTTTTTTTACTAGAAGCCTGAAACAAGTAAGGAAATCTCTCTCCCCCCATTTTACATTGTCAATCAGCCTCCAATGTGTCTCCTGCAAAAAAACAACATCTACCTTTTGTTTAATCAAAAAATCATACACACGTGCTTTTTTACAATGAGAGTTCAGGCCCTGAGTGTTAACTGATATAATTTTAACCATGTTCCCCACAGAAGCCTCCCAGCATCCCCGTCGGCATGTTCAACAATAACAACAAAACAAGACATATACAAAAGCATTCATACCCTTCCTTTCTAGTTATGAACCAGATTGGAAAGAATGACCTCTCACTAGTGATGTCCCGAACAGTTCGCCGGGAATCGTTCGCTTGCGAACATAGCGGTCGCGAACACGCGCGATGTTCGGTCCGCCCCCTATTCGTCATCATTGAGTAAACTTTGACCCTGTACCTCACAGTCAGCAGACACATTCCAGCCAATCAGCAGCAGACCCTCCCTCCCAGACCCTCCCACCTCCATGACGAATAGGGCGACCGCGAACACGCTATGTTCGCCGGCAAACGGTTCCCGGCGAACTGTTCAGGACATCACTACCTCTCACCCATTAAGACATTCCTGAAGGGGAGAGCCATTCTATCGATAGGTGATTTTAACATTTTCACCATATCGGTTATTGTGTCTAAACCAAGGACACATGGCCGGGATAAAAATGTCCTTGAGGAGGAAAACCTCTTATTAATTATGAACCTGAGTGAGTTTGCATAGTTTTCTACAAGATAAAAAAAACTTCAAGATAAAAAAAAAATACCCCAATAAATATTAACCCATTTCTTCCCTTTCCTCCTTTCTCCTCTCTCCTCTCTCTTCCTTCCGTTAAAATAGGGAAATAAAATAAATAAATGTTTCCCCCCCTTTTTTTATTTTTTCTCTTTTTTTGCGTTCTTTACATCATATCCAGTATATCCATAGCGTACCTTATTTAAGAATTTTCTTATAGTCACTTAGTCTAATTATACAGCAAAGTATCTATAATATCATCCACGTTGCCAGCTTATAATTAATAACTATTCACCTTATACCTAAGTGTTTTCTTATAATTTTGTGCTCTATTTGTTCGTTAAAGTGATTGTAACTTCATCGTCCTAACCAGTTTATCTGTATTGAGCCATGGCTCCTATACCTTATACCTAGAGTTTTGCTTATAATCTATATATGCAGCAGCATATTTATATCATATTCTTCATATCCAATTTTTCAGTAGTGCACCTTACTCCTTATACCTTATACCCCAAAATTTCCTAGTGGGCAACAATTGACTGTTCCATTTCTCACCCTTCTAGTTTTTTTATATACCCCCGTTTAAATAAAAACAAACAAACAAACAAAAAAACATTATAGACTCTTCGTCAATACAAATATTATCTACAATAGAGCCTTTCACCTTATACCCTATACCTAAGAGTTTTCTTGTGGTCGCATAGTCTAATTCTACTGCATAGTGTCTATTTATCTTCCTCCTTGTCGTTTAATCAATAATAATTGTGCACCTTATGCCTAAACATGTACTAGTGATTTTGTGCTCTATATATTCATTAAAGTATTTATATCAACCTCTGATTTTATGTATAATATATGAGTACAGCAAAGTATAGGAGTCAAATTTTATTAAAGGACACGGAGGCTCCTATTATGCTATTCTCTTTCTTTTATTCCTCAACAGCAAAAGAGAGAAATACATTAAATATTCAACAAAATTTTAATAATATCATTTACCCCAAAGGGTTAACCATATATATCACATTAACCAATGAGAGTGTCCCTATCCTAATAATGTCCCATGTGACCTTAAGCCACTCCTCTTTCTTTTGCTGCTGCCTCCTCAGCTAAGTACAATTTTACTTTATCTCTGTTTAGTTTGGTACATTTGCCTTAATTTAACCTTGTTGCATTACCTATGCCTTATTTGTCCTTTTTTCTGTGGTAAATTATTAGTTGTTTATCACTGTTTTATTGCTGTGTTTGTTGCTCCTTTTTCCCTCCCCTCCCTCAGTCACCTGGTCAGTTTGATTATCTTCCGACCAGGCTTTTCTACCATCCTGCTTTGAAGGGACCTCAGTCTGGGGATTCCTCCTCGCACCGGGTACCGTTTCCCGCGGTCCTGGCGGTTCTCGGCGCTAGCCACGGCTAAGTACCGATCGCGGCGGCCATGTTTTGATTGGCGGTTTTGCCGCACTTTTTCCTAACGCGGCCAATACGCACACCTGGGGGCGGGAACGTGTCTGTGTTACTAGCCTGCTCTACTGCTCTAACTGTGCCTAGTTTTTTCTTGTTACTCAGCTTTGCATATTGTTTTACTTGTGCCTCTTAAAGCTGTATTGCTTAAACAGCTGGTGCCTCTTAAAGCTGTATTGCTTAAATAGCTGGTGCCTCTTAAAGCTGTATTGCTTAAATAGCTGGTGCCTCTTAAAGCTGTATTGCTTAAATAGCTGGTGCCTCTTCAGCTGTAGGCTTATTTAGCTAGCTGGTAAACTGTCACACTCCTACTCCACAGATAGTAGTGCCCAGTTAAGGCTAAAAATATTTATCTGTCGGTCATTTAATCCTTCCCTCTTGGCCACGCAACAATTGAAGGGCCGCAGGAGCAAATGGGCACTGAAATCCTCCACTTCTAACCCCCCAGAGGATAATCCGGTAGCCCCTAGTGGGCGTAAGGCCGTCAAAAAGTCCCACCACCTGGACGAAAATGCCTCCAAAACAATACAGACGGACAGGGTACATCCTGTCACAGATCACGTGGTTGAACCACAACAAGGAGCCCCCCACCAGACAAAATCGGTGAGGAATTGGAAAAGGGCTAGAGCCCTCATTGAATCCTCCGAATCTGAGTCGGAGCAAGAGGAGGCACAGAGCGAGTCCGATGAGGAGGACTCTTATGACCCCAGTTTTTTATCTCCCTGAGCACAGCTCCATGACAGGAGCGGGAGCAGACTCCAAAGATGGAGTAGACGACTCCGCCCTGGTTGATCCGCAAGGCGAACCACCTTTTGACCCCGACACCTTGCAACACCCGAGATCCTCGGAGTGGTATCCCCTAGAGCACATTGCAAAATATATCGCTGCTTGTATTAGAAAACCACTCGACAAGGTGGCACGGAGAAAAGTCCGGGCGGAAAGCCCACGCCCCACTATTCCGGATATGGCATGCGCCACCCCGGACGTAGACCCAAAAATTGCCCAATTCTTGGTGAAATCAGGCTGGAAAGCCAAGAAGGGCCTGGATTTTGCCTGGCGGAATTGCCAGGACAAGGTCCTGGATATCCTAGGGCCAATTGCAAAAATGTTCGGCATGGTCAAAGGCGCAATAACAGGTGGTACCCTGGTGGATTTAGAGGCACTCAGGGGGTGGATCCAGCGAGCCGTATGCCTGCTGGGCAACGCCAATATGGCGGTAGCCACAGAACGGCGCAAGGCAATCTTGATAAAAATAGAACCTAAGCTAGTGAACCTAGCTATTTCAGAGCCTGGACCCCAGGCAAAAGCCCTTCTATTTGGAGATACTTTTGTTAAAGAGCTAGGCACATATGTAGGCACCTTTACGGCACTTGATAAAGCTCAGGCCAACATGAAACGAGTGTTCCACCAGAGAGTTTTTGGCGGAGCCGGCAGATATCGGGGCCGTCAGCCCGCCGAGCACCCCGGGGTTCATACCGGGGCTACCGAGGCCCCATACAGTCCAGGCTTACAACACCTGAACCCAGAACTACCACACCGTTCTTCCCAGTCCGGGGCAGACCATGGCAGTCTCGGGGACCCAGAGGTTCTTCCTATGGCCGACAATCTTATGGTAAGTTCTATACCTTGACATCTGGCTTCACTAACTATGGTAGGGGGCAGACTGTGTCATTTTTTCACTGCATGGCGCAAGCTCACTGCAGATGCATGGATCCTTCACACTGTTCAGGGATACTCTATAGATTTTGTACACTACCCTGTTCAAATACAACCTCCCAACCGCATGGTGTTTCCGACTCACGACCAATACCTAATATCTCAAGAAGTACAAGCCTTAGCCTCCAAGGGCGCTATTGCAGAAGTCCTCCCTCTCACACCGGGTTTCTTAAGCACTGGAGTCCGTCCAGTCATCAACCTACGACCCCTAAACATGTTTGTCACATGCCACCACTTCAGGATGGAAGGCATCCATTCTCTAAGAGATCTCCTGCTTACAGGGGACTGGATGGTCAAGCTCGACTTGAAGGATGCGTACCTCACGGTTCCGATGGCCGAAGAGTGCCAAAACTTCCTACAATTCCAATGGGAAGAGACATTATGGCAATTCAAATGCCTACCGTTTGGCCTATCATCGGCACCATGGTGTTCCACAAAGCTCATGAAACCAGTGGTCGCCCTCCTACGCAGCAGAGGAGTTCGACTCATAATATACCTGGACGATATCCTCATAATGGCGCAAGACCATCATCTGCTCCACAAACATTTCTCGTGGATGAGGACTCTACTAGAAAACTTGGGGTTTCTAATCAACTGGGAGAAGTCGGTCACCAAACCCTCTCAGTCAATAGAATTCCTGGGATTCACTATAGATGCTGTGAACGGAGCACTCCTACTCCCGACAGCCAAAGTCAAATCCATCAAAAAGGAAATCAGGCGAACTTTAGCATCTCCTATTCTTACCTTGAGACAACTGGCCAGGATTGTCGGCCTCCTCTCAGCGTCAATCCAAGCCATATTCCCTTGGCCTCTGCACTACAGGGCACTCCAACGACTGAAAGCCAAATACCTTCGCTCAGGGCACTCATACTCAGACTCTGTTCCTCTCGACTGCACCGCCAAAGAGGAACTCAAGTGGTGGCTACAACACATGGAAGCATGGAACGGCCGAGCGATCTTCGGGAACCACCCCAGACATCATAGTGGAATATGATGCAAGCATGCTCGGCTGGGGAGCGCGCTGTGGAGCTATCTCCACCAGAGGAAAATGGTCCCTAGAGGAACAGAAACTACATATCAACTGCCTAGAACTGCTAGCAGGATCGTTTGCTCTACGGAGTCTTTTAAGTATATCAACCATCTGCTCCATTCTATTACGCATGGACAATATATCAGCGGTCCGGTATATCAACCACCTCAGGGGCACGAAGTCAACAATACTAGCAGAACTGGCGAAAGATTTCTGGCAAGTCTGTCTGGACCGCAACATTTCGGTACAAGCAGTGTACATTCCAGGGATGTCCAACGTAGTGGCGGATGGAACTCCAGACACCTACAAGATGCCAGCAACTGGCGGATGAACCCGGTCATCTTCAGCCACTTACAATCACATTGGGGCCCCCTGGACATCGATCTCTTCGCGTCACGCTTGAACACACATTTGCCAAAATTCTTCAGCTGGAGGCCGGATCCAGAAGCTCTGGCGACGGACGCTTTCCTCCAACCATGGCCAAAAACCCGCCACTATGTTTTCCCTCCTTTCTCCCTCATCGCACGAACTCTACTGCATCTCAGACGTCACCGATCCTCCCTGATCCTCATAACCCCCTTTTGGAAGTCTCAACCCTGGTCCATAGATCTCCCGAGATTACTACTGGTGACAACCGACCTCATACGGGATTCCGACAGGAACTCACACCCCCTTTTACTTCAGGGACATCTCAAGCTCTTGGCATGGCTCCTCTCAGGGGACCCTATTACATCCCAAATGTTCCACAGGCAACTCTGGATCTCCTGGCAGGAGCTTGGGCCCCAGGAACAAGGAAGTCATACCTACATGCCTGGAACGCATGGAATGGTTGGTGCATGGAACAACACATGGATCCCATATCTGCAAATGTGAGTCAGGTTCTGAGTTTCCTGACTTCACTTTACGACTATGGTCTGGCATATCATACAATTAACTTGTATAGATCAGCGATCTCGGCAGGCCATCAAGGCTGGAATGGACTCCAAGCAGGAAAGCACCCAGTGGTGTGTCGACTTCTACGTGGCATCAAGTTTGCACGCCCACCAAGACCTAAATATGCAGCCTTATGGGATGTTGGCCTAGTTCTCAGACTTTTTGAAAATTGGCCAAGAAATGAGGAACTCTCGATCAAGCAACTCACTACTAAGTTGGTTACGCTATTGTGTCTAATCTCCTGTAAACGTGTCTCAGATGTCCGAGCACTGGACCTCACGGCACGCTCGTTTACACCAGAAGGAGTCTCCTTCAACATATCAAGACGTACGAAGACATCCATTACATCAGTCTTCTACCCAGCCCTTCCACATAACGTTAAGTTATGTCCAGTAGCCTGCCTCAAGGAATATGAGGCAAGGACCGTCTCAATTCGTGATTCCTGGTATCCAGATCTGTTTCTGGCACTCCGACAAGCTCACCATCCGGTTTCTACTATCACCATATCTCGCTGGGTTAAATGGATCATGGAGTCGGCGGCATTGATACCTCCACGTACGGAGCACATTCTGTAAGGGGTGCTATGGCATCAAAAGCTGTTTCTTTAGGTGGTAGGCTAGAAGACCTCCTCCGTGCAGCTGATTGGTCCAGAGAATCTACGTTCCGAGAATTTTATTTCCGACCAATTTCTCATTTTTCCACTTCAGTAATCACGCAGCTTTGAACTAGCATAATAGGAGCCTCACTAATTTCATGACGTAAAGTCATGATTTTATAAAGGACACAGAGGCGTGTATTATCCCACCCAATATTGGTAAGTTACACCCTCCCTGTGAATATACTGTCATGTAATGGGGCACGAGTTGTGTAATAATGTGATTTATTCTTTCACCTGATGACTAGTACTGAAATGACAAATTGGTTTTTGGTAGATAGGATCGTAATATAATATGGAAATAAGATCTAAGAACGTATTTTACCATTTCATTTCTTTGTTTTACAGCCTCCTAATTGGGTTGTCATTCTGGTCCATGCCTGCCCATACAAGTTCAAGCAGAAGGTTGCCTGTTTCATCTGGAGCCCGTTGCTATAAGTTTCTAAAAAACACGGTTCTTCACTTTATTGACTACATTGTTTTTCTGTTTGAGGAAGTGTTCATCGACAACATCAAAAGAAAGAGGAGTGGCTTAAGGTCACATGGGACATTATTAGGATAGGGACACTCTCATTGGTTAATGTGATATATATGGTTAACCCTTTGGCGTCAATTATATTATTTAAATTTTGTTGAATATTTACAGTATTTCTCTCTTTTGCTGCTGAGGAATAAAAGAAAGAGAATAGCATAATACTCGCCTCCGTGTCCTTTATAAAAACATGACTTTACGTCATGAAATTAGTAAAATCTCGTAATTCTGCAGCGCTTTACAATGGGTGGACGAACAGACATGTAGTTGTAACCAGACAAGTTGGACACACAGGAACAGAGGGGTTGAGGGCCCTGCTCAATGAGCTTACATGCTAGAGGGAGTGGGGTAAAATGACACAAAAGGTAAGGATAGTATTAGACTAGTGACAGTTGCAGAAGAGGAATCAGTTGGGAGCTATTAACAGTTTAATTGATACGCTTTTATGAAGAAGTGTTTTTTTAACAATTTTTTGAAGGAGTGGAGACTGGGTGAGCATCTAACGGAGGAGGGAAGCGAGTTCCACAGGAACTGTGCAGCCCTCGAGAAATCTTGAAGGCGAGCATCAGAGGTGGGAGTACGGACAGAAGATATACGTAAGTCTTCAGCAGATCATAAGGGCCTAGACGGGACATACTTGTGTATAAGGGAGGATAGATAGGTGGGAGCAGCTTTATGTAGAGATTTGAAAGCAAGAACCAGAATTTTAAATTGAGCTCTATATTTTATAGGAAGCCAATGTAGGGACTGACAGAAGGGTGAGGCATGGGTGGTGCGGGCGGACAGGAAGATGAGCCTCGCCGCTGCATTCATTATGGACTGTAACGGCGCAAGTTGGGAGCACGTAAGACCACTGAGAAGCGGATTACAGTAGTCAAGGCGAGAAAGGACAGTGGAATGGACCAACACCTTAGTCGCATCTGGCGTTAAGTAGGGGCGGATGCGCGCAATGTTTTTGAGATGGAAATGACAGGATTTGGCGATAGATTGAACATGAGTCTTGAAGGAGAGGTCGGAGTCATAGAGAACACCTAGGCAGTGAGCCTGCCTGGTGGAGCTGATGGTAGGTGGAGCTGAGGGAGACAGACACAGGAGTAACACTTGAGGGAGGAAAGACCAGAATTTCAGTTTTGGTCAAGTTTAGTTTAAGGAAGTGGGCAGCCATCCAGTTAGAAACAGCAGAGAGGCAGTCAGAGACACTAGTCAAGAGGGACGGGGAGAGATCAGGAGAGGACAGGTAGATTTGCGTGTCATCTGCATAGAGTTGAAGTTTTCCACTTTCCCTTTCCAGAACACCCATGTTGAAGGGAAGTCCCATCTGTAACTGATATTCTTCTGTCTCAGGGTAGGTAGTAGATCTTTAAAGCTTTTTCGCCACGATCTAGTTGAGAATGATAAGTCTTGAAATATGGTTAGATTCTTAAACTTTTCATCCACTGTCGGATTGTTCCTCATAGCTGCCATTATTCGTTCTTTTGTTTGGTAAGAGTGAAATTTCACCATTACGTCTCTTGCAAGAGTCTCCGAAGCATTATAGAGTCTAGGCAATCAATGGCGTTGATCTATTAAATAATCATGGAGGTCCCCATCCGGGATCAGATTTTTTAAAAATTCAAGGAGAAAGCCTTCAAGTTTACCATTGGAAACTTCTTCCGGGATATTTCTTATTCTGATATTTGCTCTTCTGGATCTATCTTCCATATCGCATATTTTAGTTTCAAGTACTCCTATTTTATTTGTCAGTCCTGCAATCGTTTCTTGACATATGTTATATTTTTTATTTAATTTTTTTAAGTTTTCCTCTATTTCATCTAGTTTGACTTGAATCATTTTAAATTCCTGCTTTAATTCTCTCGTGTTAGCCGTCATATCTTCACCTATGGCTCTATAGAATTTCTCCAGATTTTTTGTGAGAATATCTTCTGTCATAGGTATTTTTATTTGTGCCTCTTTAATTAGGCTAGAATTTGTTTCCAAATTCTCTTCAGAGTCTTCTGGGCTAATTTGAGACTTTTGTTGTGAAGGTGAAAAATAGTCCCCGATGAAGGTGCAACTCCACTCACCGAAATGCGCGTTGAGTTCCTTGTTTTGTGTTCTTTTCACTGATGGTAGCACTAGGTGTTTAGCACTTCTATATTTTTTTCTTTTAGGCCGGAGTTTATTTAGTCTTTGGGGGATGTTTTGAGAGAAGTTTCTCCATTTATTAGGGACACTATAGAACGCCCTTGAAGGTGTTCGTCTCAGGAGCTGATAGGGCTGTCTAGCTTAGTTTTATTTGTTTTTGGAGCCTGTTCTAGTATACAAGATCTTTATACAATTAGTATATAAGATTTCTCAAAGTGTCCGATTCAAGAGCCGACAGCTTACTTCTTTCATTTTGCTAAGTGGGTTTCGGAGCCTCATTAGGACAGCACAATACACCCTTGAAGGTGTTTTATTTAGGAGTTGACAGGGATTGTAGCACTGCAGTATTTGTCTGGAGTCTCCATTTACCACTTAACCTCTACAGTGTCCTAATACTATATGGGTCCATTACCTCTTTTATAGACTTGGATATGTGTACTATAACCATTTAGCAGACTTTCTTTTACCAGCCAATTTCTTTATTGGTGTGAATCATTTTTATTTTATGTTTAACTGCCCTATGGTCTATACTTGATCCCTTTATATAGAAACTATCATTGTCCTTTTTTGCTTCACTGAATATGTTCCATCTATAGTGCCTTTTTTCTACATAATAAAGTGTCTACTAATTTTGGCACCCTTTTGGAACGGTTATATGTGATCAATTAGGTTAGGTCACCCCCATTACTACTACTCCGTGCTGATTTACCAATTTGCTTATAGAATATATTTGTAATTATTATTGTCCTTGACTTTGTTTTAAAACCAGATTTGAGCCTCTTTCCCTTGAGACTCCAATTTATTATATTCTTTTTCAAAGGTGAAAAATACCCTGAAAGTCTTTTGTCAGGCTGTAGGTCTTTCGTTTCTTTTTTCTTCCTATCCTCCTGAGTTTTTTTTCGTTGCCATCTCTAATAGACATGTGCAATTCGTTTTGGTCCGAATATGAATTCGAACGAATTTCGGACAATTCGGACATTCGGGTACTTCCGAATGTCCGAATTGCCGAATTGCCGAGGTCCCGAAGTTCCGAAATGACTGAATATCCGAAGTGTCGAAGTGCCAAAGGGCCGAAGTTCCGAATTGCTGAAGTGCCGAAGATCCGAAGTGTCAAAGTGCCGAAGTGCCAAAGTGCCGAAGTGCCGAAGTTCCGAAGCACAGTATTGCCTAAGTAATAATATACTTACCCAGTGAAAGAAGAAGAATGTTAAATTTTAAACAATTTTAAATAAAAAGTATACAAACATAGCCAGGATTCAGCTGTAAGCATTTGCAACACTTACAACAATCAAGTAACATACATTCATATAAAATGTAAGTTACTTAGCCAGTCAATGTAATGACAGGAATGAATAAGTAGAAACTCCCTAATTCCCACGGTATTAGGGAGCTATCTACTAAAAGGCTGAAAGACCTAAATTGTTCTTTCAGACAAATTTACTAATACTTAGTATTAGTAAATTATGCCCCTACTTGCTGCTCACTGTAAAAAAAAAAAAAAATAAGGTCAAACTAAAGGGGGGACCTATTGCCCCCACCCGGCCCCCACCCCTCAGTGGCAGGTGGGGGCCCTAATGTAAAATAATGGGGGGGACCTATTGTCCTCCCCCCGGGCCCCCACCCCTGAGTGGTGGGTGGGGGCCCTAAATCAGAAATAGGGGGGAGACCTAATGTCCTCCCCCTGGCCCCCACCCCTGAGCGGTGGGTGGGGGCCCTACAGTAAAATAAGGGGGGGGAACCTAATGTCCTCCCCCCTGGCCCCCACCCATGAGTGCCGGGTGGGGGCCCTAAATTGGAATAAGGGGGGGAACCTAGTGTCCCCCCCCTAGACCCCACCCGTTAGTGGCAAGTGGGGGCCATAAATACTAATAAGGGGGGGCCTAAGGTCCTCCCCCCTGGCCCCCACCCCTGAGCGGCGGGTGGGGGCCCTAAAAACAATGTCCCCCCGAGGTGAATAGGGGTCCCCAATTCTATAGTCACCTCTCCCACCCCCAATAAAAATTATCCCCCTACCTACCCCCTCACACAAAAAATAATGAGGGGGGGACCTTTAACTATCTACCTGTAAAAAAAAAACTTACCATTCGATGTTTTCTTTCTTCTAAAATCTTCTTTTTTCAGCCCCAAAAAAGGCCTTTCGCTCGTTTTACCTGCGCTCCTTTGCGCGTCCCTGCTGGTCTGAATATCTTCCCAACAGTTTGTTTTGCCACAGTTGCTCTGATCGCTCTCCCAGCAAGCTTCTTCACCTTCCTCCACTCCTTCTCCTCCGTTCTCTAGAGCAGCATTTTTGATGTAGCTTTTCTACCAGCTACCATATCTTCCGTCTTGCTATTCCAATTTTTTTTGCCGCTATCTAATTTGCAGCGCGGCAAAGTGCTTGAGGATTGAGCACACCGTGAGGGATGGATCGATGCATAAACAGAGGGGGGTCGTTCAGCGGTCACTATTCCTCACTCGCTACACCGCACTCGCGGGCATCTTGGTCCCGCCTCACGACGTCAACGTCTTCACGTCATACGAATAAAAAGGGAGACGATACGAATAAAAAGGGAGACTCATTTTTCTCATTTTTAACTAAATATAATAATAAGGCACATCTTATTGAGAAAACCATTAGAAAATATTGGCCTATTTTACTACAAGACCAATTTTTACAAATTATTTTACAGAAAAAAACTACAATTATTTATAAAAAAACACAAAATTTTAAATCTATTTTAGCCCCTAACCACGGATTAGATCGCTTAAAGAAACACCCACTCCAGGTACCTATAATGATTTTCTCAGGGAGAAACCTAAAGGTTTTTTTAAGTGCGGACATTGTAGTACGTGTAAATTCCAGAAACAAAAAAAACAGAGTTTAGAAGCACAGTTACAAAAGAAGTTTTTAAAATTAAACATTTTATAAACTGTCAGACCAAAAATGTTATTTCTTTATTTGAATGCAAATGTGGAATACAATACGTGGGGCGCACTGTTAGAAAATTACACATTAGGTTTTTAGAGCATTTTTTAATGACATAAGAAGAGGGAATTTAAAACATAGTGTTCCTAAACATTGTATAAGCTGTACCCAATTTGATTTTCAGAATTTTATGTGTATAGGGATAGATGAAATAACCCCCCATTGGAGAGGAGGAGATATAGAAAAGGCTCTAGCTATGAAAGAAACAGAATGGATCTACAGACTAAAAACCCCCTCCCCTGTGGGGCTCAATGTAGATTTAGATCTGTTAGTATTTATGGATTAATTACTTATTACGTTATATTTAATATATATAATTACGTTATATTTAATAACTCTTTTGGCTTTCTCATCCATTTTAGATTAAGATGTAACCTTTTTTATATTCATTCGTTTGGATTTTTAACATTCCATTTTTGAATTTCCGTTTTATATTTTTTTATTCTACCATAGAGATTTTCATCTCATGCTCTTTTTTATTGTTTTTTATTTTCATCCACCTTCGATTTTATATAGCATTTTTTATTGGATTGGTGTTTTTTACTTAATGGAGTTGTTCCTTTGCTCGCCAGTATACTCATTCACCCATCAATTTACTTACATTTTGTAATATTAATTATATTGCCATATAGACTTATTGATGTGTTCATTTAGATGTGTTATTTTGATGTAACCATGTAGCACTTTTGTAAGATTGGACTGTTATTGTGTGTTATTTATAGACCTACCTGCCATTTGATTACAATATTTTCCTTTTCTTTTTTCCCCATTTACCTCAATATATGAAATATTTTATTTTTAATATGTATTTAATAAAAGTGTATAGAATATGTTATCATTTTATATAACAAATACAATCTATAAAAAAGTAAACAAAACAAAAAAATTGTGTAGAATGTTTAAAACACCATAAAGTGCGCGGATATGTAATGCACTCACAGGATGAAATTAAGTTGCAGACATAAAGAGGTTTCTTTAAAATTCAATGAAGATCGTTTTCTTCTTTTTGAACCTTAAATATGAAGGAGAGACACAAAGGGCATAGTGCACCAGTCTAACAGATAACAAAAAAATGTATTCAAGTTTACACTCACAAAATATGAAGTAAAATGCCAGCATATCACAAGTCCAGCTCCAGTGGCACCCTTCTTGGATAAGGAGATTGGATGCAGCAGTGAAAAATAATGCAAATAAAATAAAAACCCTCAAATACAAACAAAAAAAATATATGAAGCAAAAAACAGTGAAATTTTGAAAGGTGTAGCCTCGGTCTCTCCGCCCGACGCGTTTCGTCCAAAAATAAGGACTTCCTCAGGGGCAATTAAGGTATAAAATATACTCTTCTCCGTCTGCTTTTTAAATTATAAAAAGGTAGATTCCCGCCATACGAACACCAATCGTATCGGATCTCCAAAAATTGCGTCCATCTGTGTTCACTCACGAACGACTTCCGGGTTCCAAGCCTCGCTTTCAGCTTTGCATTTCGGCAGTAAATAGTTCCAATATTGTGTGGAACGCATATTTGTGTTTCACGGGCATAGAAGCCCGGAAGTCCCAGTCCATGAATAAAACGAATACAAAAACACAAAATAACAAATGATTAGAAAACTAGAACCCCATAACGGACTAATCATGGTGACTCTAAAAAACTGAAATTAGGGGCGGAGCCTGGACGCCGAACAGAGCGGTCGCACTGTGGACGAGCTCCGGACACAACGATCCAAAACCCGTTGATTAACCCACAATTCTCCACAAAAAGACTGCTTACCTACCCAAGCTACAAGGGTACAACATGGAGAAATGGACGCATCGAGATCCTGAGCAAAACGGGCGTCCACGACCGGGAGAGAGACCTGAGGCCTACCCACAGCCTACCCAGAAGGTACAGGGGAGACGGCCGATCCCCCAGCCATCTGCAGCCCAAACAGCGGGAGGTCTCCCTGGGACACCACTTCCCCCCCCCCTGCCGGTGAGGGATATCCCGGCGCCCACAGCATGTAGCCCTAGACGGAGGTACGCTGCAGGGCCAACGGCAAACAACATGGCGGCAGCCACGTGGGCCTCCACATCCGAGGCCTACCTGATCCCACTGTCGGAGAGGTTAAACCGACTATTCGAAAGCTTCTGGGCCAAGATCTCGAGCCGTGGGGTTACCCCGGAAGAGGCCCCAGCGGCATCAGCCCCAAGAGACCCCAAGCAGACACCAGCAGTGCCGAAACGACATACGAGGGGGACCTGGGCAGCAGGGAGAAGGAGGCGGGAAGCCCGAAACAAGCAACGACACCTCAAAGCCCGACCACGGGTGAGTCACCTAAAATCTCACAAGGGACTCATCCGGGGGCTACCCCCGCAACACTTCCCCCTCAAGCACCCGGCCCCAGAGGAGAAACAGCGCTGCACCGGAAGGCCCTGTACTCACAGACACAACGAGCAACAAAACAGCTTCCCCTCAGCCCCAGGGACCCTGCACAGGACTTCCAAACACTCACCGCCAAAACGAACCAGCGACAGATGACAGCCAGTTCACCGACCGAAGTTCAAGGCCACCAGCATGCCTCACAACTACTACCAGCTACTCCAGCACCAGCATGAACCTAAGAGCAGCAGAGACCGACCGATCCAACAAGCCCATACACCACTGTGGACTTATGCTTACCAAACCTACCGGCCAGCCACTGACTGGCATAGGCTGAACATCCCCAGGTGGAAGCACCACAAACTCACTTGAGTCATTTCCCAGGACTGATGTTTAGCCTAACACTCCACTACTTGCCATTGATCGGCGCCAAGTCAATGTTACCTATGTTTTCCTTTTTTTTTTTTTTTCTTCTTCCTATTTTTCTTCAATGCTTTTTTTTTTTTTTATTACTTCACCTCTCTGTGTTTGTCGCAGCACACTGCAACGCAACGTCCATGATATGTATAGCCTATTCTTGAATAAGCGTAGATTTCTACTACTGTTTACTTTACTTACTCTAACATTCAGAGAAGCTGGTACAACCTAGCGACAAAAAGCAACATGTTTTACTAACATCATATATCTTCATATGTAGTTGTATAAAAGGTTAAAATGTGCAGGGTGTTTGCATGCTAGGCCAACCACCCTTCATGATGGTTTTTCCTATGCGGGGAGTAGCTACCGGGGCATATCGAGCATGTTTTTATATCACTCGCATTATATGATTAATTATACGCTCAGCGCTGATGTAAACTGTTTAGCCTAATACTCCACTACTTGCCATCGAATGGCGCAATGTCAATGTTACTTATGTTTTCATTAATTTTTTTTCTATTTTATTTCAATGCTTTTTTTTTTTTTATTACTTCACCTCTCGGTGTTTGTCGCAGCACACTGCAACGCAACGTCCATGATATGTATAGCCTATTCTTGAATAAGCGTAGATTTCAACTACTGTTTACTTTACTTACTCTAACATTCATAGACGATGGTACAACCTAGCGACAAAAAGCAACATGTTTTACTAACATCATATATCTTCATATGTAGACTTAGCCTGTTTATTATATTGTAAAAATGTGCAGCTGTATCAAATGCTTTATCATTATCTGATCCGGAAATCTTACATTAGCTATCGTGGCATTGTGAGCTTTTTGTAATTTTCGCACTACAAAAATAAAGAATTAAAAAACTGAAATTATACAAGAAACACTAATAAAATATTTAAAGTTAAAAGATTTGGAACGAACCCATAAAACTCTTGTGAATAATCTCCATCCACATTGGTAAAAAAAATAAAAAAGAAGAACCAATCAATAATCCCCAAAGGACAAAATATTGAAATAGATATAAGGTGTGATAAAATATATACATGTTGAAAAAATCTATAAAAAACAAAAATATGAGTGATTATAAAAAATCAAAAAAATTAAATAAAATTCAATAACACTTATAAAAACACACCATATCGAAATCAATATTCAGTCTGGACGGGCTAAAAGTTTTTAAATTAAAAATCCAAACCCCTTCCCTTTGTCTAAGCTTCTTAATCACATCACCACCTCTATCATCTAAAGTGACTTTCTCTAAACCAGTGCATAAAAAGTTTCAAATCTAAAATCTGGGCAATTATTGCAGTGAATCGGCACAGAGTGTGTGGTCAAATTTTTCTTTATATTATTGCAGTGTTCCATGAACCTAGTTTTTAACGCTCTGCTAGTCCTCCCTACATATTGAATCCCTCAGCCACAGGGTAAAAGATAAACTACATTAGTTGTATTACAACTGATGTAATCTTTCATTTTAAATGATTTGCCTGTTTTATGGCTAGTAAAATGCTGCGTTTTTTTTGGTAAAAATCTACAAGCTTTGCATCTCCCACACTTATAAAAACCTTTTAAAGTTGAAATGTCATTTTTTTTTGTTTTCTTTGATCCTAAAAGTGCTAGGGGCCAAATGTTTTTTTAGGTTCTTACTTTTTAAAAAAAATCATTTTAGGTATTGGTGGGATTAGTTTTTTTTTAAATTCATCTGCAAGTAGAAGAGGCCAATGTTTCTTTAACATGTTTTCAATTTTAAAAGCATGGGCGTTATATTGTGTTACAAAGGAAAGGGTGAAATCATCATTTGTGTTATTTTTATTTTTTATTAATAAGAAGGTCATTTCTGTTTATATTTCTGCACCTAACAATTTCTTGATCTAAAAGCTCAGATGAGTACCCCTTCTCTATAAATTTCTTTTTTAAAATTTTAGATTGATCTAAAAAACTTTTTTCTTCAGTGCAGTTCCTTCTGATTCTTGTAAATTGGCTTCTGGGAACCCCCCGGAGCCAATTGGGATGGTGTGCACTATTGATATTAATAAAAGAATTAGAATCAGTGGGCTTAAAAAAAGTCTTTGCCTTTATTGTTGAATTTTCGACGTAGATCGTTAGATCTAAAAAGGTGATACTTAAAGAATCGAACTGAGGAGTAAAAACTAATGATTGGTTATTCCTATTTACAAATTAAAAATATTCTTGTAATAAAGTAACAGGGCCTTTCCAGATAATTAAAATATCATCTATATACCTCCGCCATAGTACCAAGTTCGCGCCGAAAGGATTATTGTTCCAAACATTGGAAGTTTCCCAACTATCCATAAAAATATTCGCATAACTCGGCGCGAACTTGGTCCCCATGGTAATGCCCTTAACCTGTAAATAAAAATTACCGTTAAAACTAAAAAAAATATGGGTTAATATAAAATGGATACTTTCCAAAAAATTGTCTGTGTAGGGAGGATACTTCAGTGTCCTTGTCCAAAGCACATTTCACGGCCTCTAGGCCGAGGGTATGATCAATAATCGTATACAAAGAAGTGACATCCAGAGTTGCCCATACGTAGTCCTCCCTCCATTCGATGCAATCCAATTCTTGGATAAGGTGTTTGGTATCCTTAAGATAGGATTTAGCACCTTGAGCATATTTTTGGAGGGAGGAATCTACATATTCGGACAACCTGGATGTCAATGAATCTACCCCACTAATAATAGGGCGTCCCGGAGGTTGAGAAATTGACTTATGCACTTTGGGCAAAAAATAAAAGGTGGGGATCTTAAGAAAATCTAAATAAAGAAATGAAGATCATTTATCATTAAGGAAATTAATACTTCTATAATAAGAGAAAAAAATATTTAATTTTTTATTGAAATCTGTATTAGAATTTACATTTAACTTTACATAAGTTTCCTCATCTCCTAAGAGGCAAAAGGATTTTTTTAAATAGTAACTAGTGGACATAACTTTTACTGTCATTGTAAATGCACAAGATTGTTATTGGAAGTTTTCGATCGCTAATACACTCAGTTCCGTTGGGGTTCTATGATCCTGGACGGAACAGTGTCTCCCGGCGTAGATTGGCAATAAAGCTTTTTGCGGTCAAGGTTGGTTGTACGCGCACGCGCATCAGGATACGTGAGGACGTCCACTGTGGTTCGCATTCGCGTGCTAGTAAAAGCCGCGCAACTCAGCGTTATTTACAAAGCTGGAGCAGATGAAGAGACACAGCTCTTGAAAAAGTCTTTCAGATGAAACTCGTCGAGCGGAAAGAAGCTACAGACATCCTCAGACAAATTTCTACTTTACAGCCTATCTTTGCCAGAGTCATCAACTTTCTTACACCATTGAAAGAGATTAACAGACATTCGGAGGTAGTGTGGCTGAACTTCAATACATGGGGACTTAGCCCAGCAGTGGCTGACAAGCTTTCCTGCACAATCAGAAGTATTTCTTTTTGTGCCACTACTTTTGTGAGTGTATTGTGTTTACATTTGTTTTAACTGTGTTATTAAATACTTCACTATGTATATATTTCCTTTTGTCTCAATACATGCCTAAATTTGATTATACGTAAGGTAACTATACACACACGTTTGTGACTGTGGCGCCCTCACTGGTATATGTTTTTAACTATACTATTTGTTCACTTGTGTTCTTTTGGGATTTAGGAGTGATCCCCTATTCTGGGTGGCTAGCCTGCACTGCTCTGCACTTTGTCCTACTTACCGCTCTTATATACTGGAAACAAATTGTACAACTTTTTGTAATCTAATTTATGTTAAATGAATATTGGCTACTTTTATACTATATTTGTGCCACATTTATTTTAATATTTTTACCTTTTATACTACCTGACATCCTGCTTATTTACTTCAGTAAGGACCTCACCAAAGAATCCAGGATGGGGATCATAATACCATAATACTCAGCTAAATTTGTATAAACATACTGTACCATTGGGCATTTTTTTTTCTGTTCTCTTATATGCACAAACGGATTCTAAGCTTCCCCTGACCTGTTCATCGAACAGTCAGTTTGCTCAAATTAATGTGAGTACAATACATATTTTTATTACACCTGGTTTTACATATACAGAGAGCACTATTTTTGTGCTATTTTTGTTTTTATCGTCCCATTGATGTTATATCGTTGGGAGATCTGAGAACTACACCTACCCATATATCCTAGAAGTGGGGATAATATCACTCTACGCTGTCAAAACTAGAGCTGGTCATAGCTCTGGTAAATGTGAGTAGAATTTGTATTACTGTTTGTGACAGACCCTCCATCAATCGATGCTCCTAGTGCTTACCAAGGACCATCAACACCGCACCAGACACCATAAGCACCGCAGATCCCACGAACCACCGCAGCTTGGTTGGGGTCTCGCTGTCCTCTACCCACCCTGGAACTATGACAAGGCTCCGGGTTCCACTGGGTGAACCTCTCCTCCAAGAGAGAGTAGCAGGAACAATCTCTTAAAAGAGCTTAGTGATTATAGCCCAGGGGAGTATACAGAGTATAGATATCCCCCAGTGTAGATGCAGCCTTTCCCCCCACACATGAGACAATGCTCTATGTTGAGGGTAAAACAGATCTGAGGGTTTATTGTCCCTGACACCCCCTGATAGCCCCGGTCTGGATGAACAACATATCCAAAAATCACCCAGATCGGTTCAGGGATTTAGGAATTTCCTGGAAGTCTTATTTTTGCCCCACCGTGCACATGGTCCCAAGCCCAAAACAGTTCCATACACTAGACGACAAAACACTGCTGGACAATTTAAGATAGCTGCCGCCACATGTTTGAATTTGTTCCAGTATAAAAGTCCAAGGGGCATTGTGCCAAGTCCCAATATGCACAAATAGTGTTTTTAAAAGGCAATACACCCCAGGGGCCATAGTAACAGGGCAAAAGGCTGGCAAGCAGGCCTCTCCAAAGCCCAGTTCGCCACACTGTTCACTCAGCTAAATTTGTATAAACATACTGTACCACTGGGCCTTTTTTTTTCTTCCTGTTCTCTTATTATTATTATTATTATTTTATTATTTATATAGCGCCATCAGATTCCGTAGCGCTGTACACCACCATAACCTATTTGGATTTTGCTTCCCAAGCACTACTAAGCCTTAATAAGCAAACCAGTAACCAACCTCATGCTGATGAGTTGCATTAACAACGAAACAGCTGTCCATGAGTGGTTCACTGGTTTTGCATCTTTTCCTATATTGTGTTTCAAGCTGTTGTATACAGCAAACACAGATTAAAAGGAATCCATGTTTAAAATGGAATGAGGCAAAAATTTGATTCTTTGTTAAACTAATTTGCATATGCCCACCCAGAATCCTTTGCGGTTGTAACATCGCTGCAATTTTGGGATTTCTATGGGAAAAGCAAGTCTTATGGCTTGACTGGTGTGCAGATTTTTGTTTAACATTGTATTAACTATATATATATATATATATATATATATATATATATATATATATATATATATATATATATATAAAGGTGTAGCCTGTAATTGTGGGAGGGGTTACCTGGCTATAAAAACACGGGTCACCCCTCTCACTGGACTGTTAACCCTGGGTTCAGCCCACCCACCACTCCACTTTTACAAGCCATTCATTTGGTGGGCCCTCTTTATTTACAGGCCTACCCGAACATCGGTCCAGGCACACCTCAACCGACTTGTAACACATCCTAATTATTCCAACAATACTATTACTTGACTTATTGTCCCGACTACAAATATATATATATATATATATATATATATATATATATATATATATTTGTGCTCGGAATTTAAATACGTAATGGATAGTAACTGTGAGCAAAGTTGGTTGTGGTGTGCCGAAACCAACGTACGAGTGGGCCTGTAAATAAAAGAGGGCCCACCAAGGAGAATGTAATTATAACAGGGTGTAGGTGGGTGGGAACAATCAGCTGAAAGGCAGAGGTGAGTGGGGGCTGGGAGTTTAAGTAGGGGACTTACTCCTCCCACAAATTCAGGCCTCCACAAGTTCAGGCCTTTTAACTTGTGCTCGGAATTTAAATACGTAATGGATAGTAACTGTGAGCAAAGTTGGTTGTGGTGTGCCGAAACCAACGTACGAGTGGGCCTGTAAATAAAAGAGGGCAAAAAGATAAATTCGAGAAATACACACTTTATTGCATTTTTTACAAAACCAAGTTGCTGAAAGCTTGGCGAAGCTCTTTCTCCGGCTGTGGAATATATGCAGTATATATGGAGGATTTCCACCGCCCCAGTCTCTTGATGATATGGACCGGTGTGTTAGTGCTAGAGGCTGCAGAGGCGGCTCCTATATGGAAGGAGTGCCTAGAGAATGCAATCGGGTTGTGTCCGAGCTTAGATAACAGAATTCTGATATGAACCATCAATTTTGCTGTGGTTAACGGGTGCCCTTGTAGTGTTAAGAGCGGAGAGTCCAGTAGGTGACCGTGCAGAGTTGACCGTAGGTGGTCTAGTACTTTTACCGGACACCAGGCATTATCAGTAGGGAAGAGAGGAATTATAGTAGGGTGTAGTGACCGGTTGGTTTTAGTTGTAGGGATCGAAAGTTGGTAGTGATCCTCTATTTTAGTGAGGTGTGATATTTTAAGTCTAACTTCGTATCTCCTTGACAAATTACGGTGAACTCTCTAGGTCTGAGAAAACCGTAGAAAGCGAGATATAAAGCAGATTTGATCACCGTATTTGTGCCGATGTCGAATGGGGCTGTGTCAAGGAGATTGCTAAGTGACCTGAAGATAGGCCCAGCTATAGGTAATCTAATGGTAGAGAGTGGAGGTGAAACCTTTGATATTCCTTTCAAAACCTTTTTGACGGGGTATGAAGACAGGAAAGGTGTGTTGTTAGGAAAAAAAAGGTGAGGCTGTGGTGCTGGACCCCCGTGAGATATAGTTTAATGGTGTTGTGAGATAGTTTAAGGTGTAGGTGGAAAAAAGAGGCAAAAGCCACCATGGTTTGAATAGAGAAGTCACCTTGTAAACCGAACTCTGCTGTGAATTTATTAAATATATTAAGAGCCCTATTGTAAGTGATAGCCGTGTTTGGTGATAATGCTTGGTGAGTGAGTGCTCTAGCGTGGTTCAAGAGTGTGCTTAATCCAGGATTAGATCGTGGAACCGTGGTGTCCTGGATGGTTGTAGGTGAGCCGTTGGGAGTGCCTGAGAAAATGCCTGAAATTGAGAACGAGAAAGAGCGTCAGCGGCCGTATTGTGAATACCCGGTATGTGAAAACAAACTAAGTGAAACTGGCCGGATGCTGCCAACCAGGTCAGCTTGCGAATCAGCCACATGATGGTCAGGGAAGATGATCGCCCTTTGTTCACGATTTCGCAAGCTGCCGAGTTATCAGAGTAGCATTTGACTGCCTTGCCAGACCAGAGATGACCCCAGGTGTGTGCGGCCGCCACAATGGGATAAATTTCAAATAGTGCTGAGGTCTCTCTGAATCCTGGCAAGGCATCCGTATCAGTGGGCCAATGGCCCCTGAACCAGTGGTTCCCAAAAATGGCTGCAAAACCGGTATTGGCTGCTGCGTCTGTGTGGATGATGGGTGAAGAGGTGGCGAGAGGGGGAATAAACATGGAGATTCCATTCCAGTCCTTCAAAAACTTCCCCCACATAGCTAAGTCAGCCTTGGCGTGGGGGTCCAAAGAAACTGTGCCAGAGTCCGGAACTCCGTGCAGCAGGCAAAGGAGTCTGGATATGAAAAGACCTTCCCTGCGGAATGATGCGCATCGCAAAGTTCAGGGATCCGAGAAGGGACTGAAGTTCTTTTCTAGTGCAAACATCATTCCGCAGGAACAAGTCATCTCCCCTCTCAAACGTGACAGTTTGTCGTGGGGGAGGCTAGCTCTGAGGTTAACCGAGTCCAGTTCTATCCCCAGAAAGGTCAATTTAGTTGTGGGGCCTATAGTTTTGGCTGTGGACAAAGGGACTCCAAGTGTGGAAAATAGTGCAGTAGTGCTTCTGATTGCTGTGGGTGAAGGTGACCCTGGCTCTATTAGTAAAAAGTCGTAGAGGTAGTGGATAACGGAGTGACACCTGGTGACGTTCAGAAGCAGCCAGCATAGTGACTCTGCGAAAATGTCGAACAGTTTGGGGCTGCTTCGAGAACCAAAAGTGAGTCGTGTAGAGAAGTAATATTTCCCTCGTCATTTAACACCGTGTAAGTGCCAGAGTGAGGGGTGCATGGGTAGTAATTTAAACGCGTTTGTGATGTCCGTTTTGCTAAGCCAGGGTCGATTACCAGATGATATGATGGACTGTATGGCGTCGTCGATGGTTACGTAAAGGAGTTACGTAAAGGAGTTTAAGCATGCGTGGGATAGGCATAAGGCTATCCTAACTATAAGATAAGGCCAGGGACTAATGAAAGTATTTAGAAAACTGGGCAGACTAGATGGGCCGAATGGTTCTTATCTGCCGTCACATTCTATGTTTCTATGTTTCTATGTACTAAAGTGAGAATTCGTCTGCTGGAATGAGTGCGTTTATACTTGGAACAAAAGAGGAGTGCGGTGCCGATAAATCAATAACTAGACTTTTTTTTTTTTAGAATATTTGTGAATAGCAATACCAATGGGGTTAGTGCGCCAGGAGGAGAATGGTGAAGAGGTGAAGGGGCCGATCATGAAACCGTTGGTGATTTCAGAGGCAATGAGAGTGTCTATGGAGACTGGGTCTAAACGTGCTGACTGGAGATTAGGGCATTCTAGTGTACCTGGGGGAATGGCTACAATACCCGTGAGAAACCCTTTAGTGAACCCTGTGGTGAGATAATCCACCAGATGATTAAGCCTGGGATCCCTTGTCTTGAGCACCACAGAGATATCACCGTAATTGAATGCCTTGTTCTCAAGTACATCCTGTGAGGCTATGAGCAAGGACACCAGACACACATCCTTCCCGTCTAGGATATCTTTCCTGATAGAGTCAGGGACGGAGTGTGCTGGTGACTCAAATGGTGTAATGGCTGTGCCCGGTGCTGGACGGGGAGTATAGGAGGGCATGTTGGTATAGTAGGTACAGCCGTGAAAGCGACTGGGACTACCGTGGTAGTACCTGGGGAGGAGATGGCGCTTTCCACCTTAGATAGCCTGCTATTGAGGGTCTGTAGATTGGCCAAGATCTCTGCCATGGTATCCTGGGTGGCCGTGCTGTTGCTTGGTGGTTGTCCTTGAGAGCTAGTCCCTGGCCTGGGCTCGGGGGCTTGGTGAACAATCAGCTGAAAGGCAGAGGTGAGTAGGGGCTGGGAGTTTAAGTAGGGGACTTACTCCTCCCACAAATTCAGGCCTCCACAAGTTCAGGCCTTTTAACATATAAAAAGGTTATTAACTATACATATATATATACATATATATCTCACACATAATACTACTGGTGCTACATTCCTCCCTTTTTTTTATTTTACCTGGGGTCTGTAAGGGAACCCCATTACTCTAGGTGTGCTGCCTCTGTTTGGTTTCTGTGGCTTGTTAGCGCTGACCGTTTTGCTTTTGTGTTCGTATTCCTTAATTCATTCTTTACTTGAAGATAAATATTTATGGGCTGGTTTCAGTTGTTTTCCCTGATGTTGATCTGATTCAGGAAGTTTATTTGGATTGGTCTGGAGTTCAACTTGGCTCAGAGGACTAGAACTATAGTAGAGGTTAGGGACCCTAACATGCTTCATATAGGCTATGGCAGTTACTGATGAATTCTTGAAAATCGTTTGAATCTTGTTAATTATTCTGAGTACCCTTTCTTAAGAAAATAGATTTTTGAAGCAATCGTGTTTATAGAGGCTTCTAGAGACGTCATATATTAAGAAGGTGTGAGGGAGTTCTATTCTATGTTGACGACCCAGCCGTGTTCTTAAAGGCAATGTAGGGCTAGACTGGCATGAGAAATGACTTTCTGTAAATTTAAGGCAACAATCAGAATATCGTTCAGATAATGGAAGATTTCTGAGAAAAACAGTTAGGACAATGAGAACTTTTGTGAAGGTGCTGGGAGCTAGGCTTATACCAAAGGAAAGTACTTTGAACTGATAATGCCTCCTGAAGATATAGAATTAGAGATAATTAAAATGGAGATGGTGGATAGGGATTTGATTGTGTGCATCCCTTAAGTCTATTGCCATCAGCCAGTCTCCTTGATTGATGGAGGGGATAATAGTGGAAATAGTAGTAACAGTTTTATTCCACAAATTACATATACAACTGTACAATGATCCTCATTGGTACATGGATATATGTCAGGAGAATCATGTGAACCGGGTAGATAGGCATGGATTTAATTTAAATCCCCCTTCCAAACCCATCAAAAGGGGAACAAATCAAGAACAACATTTTCTGGAATAATAGGTTGACGATTTGTGAAAATTTAAACACATAGTACAGTTTGGTTTGCCACCCAAGTTTTGTAAACAAATTAAAGAAAGGGGTCCAGAGTTTACCAAGTCACCAAGACAACATATTGTAATTGGTTAAATGTGTTTTATGTAAAGATGTTTTTTATTAGTAATATCAGTGGATATCAACAACATTGGGACTCGCAGGTCCCCTTTAGCATTTCTTATACTATGGTATGTGCACAACAGGTGCAGGAATAAGGTTTAGCAATGGTGAGTAAGCTGTTGGGCTCATCGGCCCTTATACTTGTCGAGAATTTAGGATTCTTTTTGCCTTCAAGAGTACTCTACGTATATGTAGGTAGCGTGTTCCCTATTGTAAGTAATCAACCTTGAGATTCATTAATCTCTTGAACCATAATATCCTACACATCACTTATACCACCTGTGCGGTATTAAATTTCAACAAATGTGAGCAATTATTTGGGCTCACAGGCCCGCATAGTTGTCGGACTCGCAGGTCCCTCGTGGTATTTATTAACTGTTATGTGAGTATATTTCTCTGATGTCGCATGTGTGTCAGTATCCGTCTGTAGTGTGAGCGGTCCGATCCCTCTCAGGTATTTTTCGGGGCGTCAGAGAGCTTGTGTATTGTGTCCCCGATTAGTCTTGTGGCAACCCTATAGTCTGCTTAATAGTCTTTTCTTGTTCCGCATTACTATCGTTAATCAGAGCGAATTTTGTCTGTGCCTCGCACTATCTGTGGGTTTTTTAAGCGAGGTTGTTGTCCGCTGCGTCTATGTTTTACCTTAGGGACAATAGTGGAAATAAACTCCATTTTGAAATATAGGTTTTTTAAAAATGCATTGATATCTTTTAGGTTTATGATCAATCTCCATTTCCCATATGGTTTAGGGGCCAGAAAGACTATGGAATAGAATCCTCTGAATTTCTTGGGGAGGGGGACTTCTTCTATTAGTCCTTGAAGGAGAAGTTTGGATATTCAAGATTTCATGGCTTTTCCTTTTTCACTTTGTGGAGCCTTTGATTTCTTGAATGATTGTCTTGTAGGGAATGTCAGGATATTTATATCGGCAGACATTTTGTGCTATGATAGAAATTAAAAGTGTATATGGCCAGAATCACTCAGAACAGAGCAGACTCCATTTTGGATTTCAGGCTAACAAAGAGACACGAAATTTCTATCCTTTCTGTAACCAAACACTAACTGAGCTAAGGAATGCTTTGTATAAACACACCAAGTGATATGCAGTAAAAAAGGGGAATGGATGCTCTGCCTAGATGTTAATGGAATAGAAATAATTCTAAACCCAGACATTAGTGACAGAGAAGATTAGTAATTAATTTTACTTTCTAAATTGTATAAGGTCTCATTGTAAAGTAAAAGTTGAAATTAAGTTTAAACTGTCAGTTTTAGAAATTACGACAGAAATTGCAGACACAAAGACTGAGGCAAACTCTTTGAACTAAAGAAAAGAAAATGTTACCTGCGCTTTCTCCTTAATCCCTATGTATATTTAGACAAATGGAGGTCATTTAGTTGCTCCAATGGCCATTGGAGGGAATGCCCGCCTGCCAACATCAAGGCAGACCCCCCTAAGCGGGTCCTAACACTGACCCTTCAGCCTGCTTCCTTGAGCTTCTGGCAAAGACATCTCTAATGAGACAGAAAGGGGTATTTTTTATATACACCCCTATACTTATTAACCCTTAATAGGGAACACATGGGATGGGTAGCAGCATTGTAACCAGGCTGTGTGATGCAAAGTAAATACAAATACAAAAAGAGAAGTCCTGCGCTTAAGCAGCAAGGACTACAACACACATCAGCCCCAATATATAGCAAAAACCAAAGAAAAGAAAATGTTACCCGCGCTTTCTCCTTAATCCCTATGTATATTTAGACAAATGGAGGTCATTTAGTTGCTCCAATGGCCAATGGAGGGAATGCCTGCCTGCCAACGTCAAGGCAGACCCCCCTAAGCGGGACCTAACACTGACCCTTCAGCCTGCTTCCTTGAGCTTCTGGCAAAGACATCTCTAATGAGACAGAAAGGGGTATTTTTTATATACACCCCTATACTTATTAACCCTTAATAGGGAACACATGGGATGGGTAGAAGCATTGTAACCAGGCTGTGTGATGCAAAGTAAATACAAATACAAAAAGAGAAGTCCTATGCTTAAGCAGCAAGGACTACAACACACATCAGCCCCAATATATAGCAAAAACCAAAGAAAAGAAAATGTTACCTGCGCTTTCTCCTTAATCCCTATGTATATTTAGACAAATGGAGGTCATTTAGTTGCTCCAATGGCCATTGGAGGGAATGCCCGCCTGCCAACGTCAAGGCAGACCCCCCTAAGCGGGTCCTAACACTGACCCTTCAGCCTGCTTCCTTGAGCTTCTGGCAAAGACATCTCTAATGAGACAGAAAGGGGTATTTTTTATATACACCCCTATACTTATTAACCCTTAATAGGGAACACATGGGATGGGTAGCAGCATTGTAACCAGGCTGTGTGATGCAAAGTAAATACAAATACAAAAAGAGAAGTCCTGCGCTTAAGCAGCAAGGACTACAACACACATCAGCCCCAATATATAGCAAAAACCAAAGAAAAGAAAATGTTACCTGCGCTTTCTCCTTAATCCCTATGTATATTTAGACAAATGGAGGTCATTTAGTTGCTCCAATGGCCATTGGAGGGAATGCCCGCCTGCCAACGTCAAGGCAGACCCCCCTAAGCGGGTCCCAACACTGACCCTTCAGCCTGCTTCCTTGAGCTTCTGGCAAAGACATCTCTAATGAGACAGAAAGGGGTATTTTTTATATACACCCCTATACTTATTAACCCTTAATAGGGAACACATGGGATGGGTAGCAGCATTGTAACCAGGCTGTGTGATGCAAAGTAAATACAAATACAAAAAGAGAAGTCCTGCGCTTAAGCAGCAAGGACTACAACACACATCAGCCCCAATATATAGCAAAAACCAAAGAAAAGAAAATGTTACCTGCGCTTTCTCCTTAATCCCTATGTATATTTAGACAAATGGAGGTCATTTAGTTGCTCCAATGGCTATTGGAGGGAATGCCCGCCTGCCAACGTCAAGGCAGACCCCCCTAAGCGGGTCCTAACACTGACCCTTCAGCCTGCTTCCTTGAGCTTCTGGCAAAGACATCTCTAATGAGACAGAAAGGGGTATTTTTATATACACCCCTATACTTATTAACCCTTAATAGGGAACACATGGGATGGGTAGCAGCATTGTAACCAGGCTGTGTGATGCAAAGTAAATACAAATACAAAAAGAGAAGTCCTGCGCTTAAGCAGCAAGGACTACAACACACATCAGCCCCAATATATAGCAAAAACCAAAGAAAAGAAAATGTTACCTGCGCTTTCTCCTTAATCCCTATGTATATTTAGACAAATGGAGGTCATTTAGTTGCTCCAATGGCCATTGGAGGGAATGCCCGCCTGCCAACGTCAAGGCAGACCCCCCTAAGCGGGTCCTAACACTGACCCTTCAGCCTGCTTCCTTGAGCTTCTGGCAAAGACATCTCTAATGAGACAGAAAGGGGTATTTTTTATATACACCCCTATACTTATTAACCCTTAATAGGGAACACTGACAAGTAAACTTAAAATTATGGCAGCCATATAGATAAGCTAAATTACGTCAAAATCGTCATCAGGAAAAGTGAACTGTTTCCTGGATAGGAAAGTTTAGTGAGACGAGACTGCCCTCTATGGACCAAATACCTAAATTGCTATCTGGAAGGTAACCACACCTCCAGTTTTCTGTTGGTCTATTACCTAGTGACGAACAGAGAATTTTTCCCTTTAAAAAGTTAAGACAAAGGGAAGAGAGGGGCTAAGTCAAAGAGTCGGGGGAAGTGAGCAGTGGAGGCGATCGTAAGAAGTCAGGATCGCAGGCTAAGAAAGAAAAGCAGAGTCAGAGCGAGAAATCCAAACAAGTTCCTGAGACTACCTACTCATATGATGAGAATATCTACCTAACTAGTAATCATACTGGTTTCATTTAATTAATCTAAATTAATTAAAATTTTCTAATAGCATGATATATGACTGGATAAATCAAGATCAGATTTCGATATTTAGAAATCTTAGTTACTAAAGAATATATAGTTATAGCATCCCATTCTGCAGCTGGGAAAAGAATAATTATATATTAATGTGGTTACAATCACATGTTAGCATATCGTTTTATTTATCCAGGTGTATTGATTTGCTCTAAAATAAGATAAAATATCTGTTTAGGCAAGTTACAATTCTGCTTATAGAACATGGTAGATTACTCTTATTGGATGGTTCCAGGAAATGACTAATGAGCTGGTTTAGGTGTTATTTTATTTAAAATTACATGAGAATAGGTCTTAATTACCTAGGAGGTCTAGCCAGCATTGAAAGGGTTATTCTAACTGTTAGCTAAAGTTTTATGGCCTTACGCTGCAAGCTGTGTGAAAGAAAGCTTTTCTGTGTGTGTAAGTTTCACTTTCGTTCTCTGTGAAGTACCGTCATAAATCTTGTCTTGACAGCTAATGTTGTAGATTCTATACTGTGTAAGCCATTGGAATGTGTATTGCCATTGTATTGCATATTCATGTTATACTAAATATTAATTGATTATTATCACGCATGTTACATATTATTATTTAAATTGTATCTATTTTTATAACAAATTATGATTTTATTTGTATGGAATACATTTCACTTACATGATAACAAATCTTTGGGATCTGAGAATTGAAATAGTGGGCAATTCTCAACTGTTTACTATTATCATCCCATAAATATCCCCACAGGAAAGTTGGGAACTCTAATCTCTATCCTTCCTCCAGTATGGATAACACCTAGGTGTTGTAACGGAACCGCTGGCACCCCGACCGGGTACCCTCCGCTGACGGATGCTCCTAGTGCTTTCCGAGGTCTCCAAGAACTCTGCCTAACACCATAACCACTGCAGACCCCACGAACCGCCGCAGCTTGGTCGGGGTCTCGCCGACTCCACCCACTCTGGACCCAAGACCAGGGTCTAGCTTCCAGTAGATGGACCTCTCCGAATTCCAGAGAGCAGGAACAGGAACAAGCTCTTAGCAGAGCTCAGCGATAATACCCTGGGGAGTATAGTGATTATAGCAATCCCCAGAGTGTAGTTCTCCAATCCCCCAAACATGAGCCGAAACTTCATGAAGGTACAAGATGATCTGAGGTGCTGGCACACCCAGTCTGGTTTTTATTACAATCTTTGCCAATACAGGACCGCCCACAGGGAGGTATAAAACAACCAATAACATCTCAGTTACAACCCACAGATTCCCTCCCCTTATCCTGGGAGATAACCCAATTACACATACAGTTAAAACATACTTTTTACCCAACTTTCATAACTCTAACTGGGCTATAACAACTCGGGAGCTATTCACTAAGAGGGAAAGGGAATCTTAGGTGCAGTCTGCAACATCGCTGGTGGCGGAGGTGGAATGATCTCTTTTCCCCGGAGCATGGAAGCGATCCCTGAAGGAGTGATTGAATCAGTGGTTGGAGAAGTCCTATGCGCAACTGAAGAGGACAATTCTGAAGGACCTACTGGAAGCAAGGGGACGTATCGCAATTTACCAGTCCAAGACAACACTAGTGGCAGAGCTCATGGAGCTAGGCCGAGCCATTTCTGCATGCTCAGGATCCATGGAAGAAACAGAGCACTACAAAAAAATATGGACAAGGATGGCGCTATTTGGTTCAAATCCCTTGCAGGAAATTGCGCTGCACAAGCTGGGAGGAATTGCCAACTGCGGCTGGCCGAACTGCAGTATTCAGTGGCATCTCTGGGGGTGAGCCCAAGCCCCAGCCGGAGAAATGCAAGGTTCCCTTTGTGGTATTTAAGGTCTTCATAGAAACCGGGGAAGTGATTGATGGGTACCTAGCAGACTTTGAGTGCCAATGTGCCCTACACAAGGTACCTATGAAGACTAGGTCCCCATCCTTGCAGGCAAGCTGTCTGGTAGGGTAGCCAAAGCTTTTTGTGCTATGGCCGGGTGAACAAGCCACTGCTGGCCCTACATGCAGAAGCCCTGGAGGCTTACCACCAGTGAATGGCCGGGAAGTAAGAGGCTTGCAGCACACTGGAGCAACATTGACCCTCATACAGTGGCAACTGGTTGGAGACACAGATAGATGAGGGAAATCGATGGCGGTCCAGGTAGTAGGGGGAGCGGTGTATTGGCTATCCACCGCCCGTGTAAACTTGGATAAAAATTACAGAAATAAGTGCTCTCTATCTGTAAATGAAGCTGCAGTTCACCAACAAGGTGTTCCCTCAACCTTGTGCAAAACAAGACAAATATATAGAGAAAGGTGAACAGCGCTAGCGGTATACACAGATATAAATATGTTACATACGTAATTGGAGATACTTCTCGATGGTATAGCTTAAAAGAAAAAAAAGAAAAAAACAGAATACAATAATAGTGCAATATATTTTGATGGTATAATGGATGATGGAGGAATATATAATTCTCACTCACACTTTGAAGAGCTTTATAAGCTCAATGTCAAGGGCCTGGACGGAATAATCCCCGTCTGTGGGTTTCTTGGTGTGCAGTCTTCTAGGTGAACTTTGTAGGTGTGAATTTTCGTGGTATATAGAATGAGAAAATACAAAAAAACAATGGTATAGATAGTAGGTATATGTACAACGCAAATAAATAGAACCTACTTACATAGACTAGAGCAATGGACCTGCTCTAGTTTAAACAGCTTCAGGTGGAACAATCCCCACCTAAGGATGTACTGGACCCAAATGTAGCAGCAGCAAGATGAGGTAGGAAGTAGGACTAAAGATAGACTGGGTAATATAAAAATGTATATACTTTATTTTAACAAATATTTAAAAGTGAATAACAAATATATAAAATAACAGTCAGAATAAAAATATAAGAGTCCGTGGTTCTTCCTCACTTAACGCGTTTCGCCTTGGCTTTTTCAAAAGTGCATGTCTGCTGCAGGGGGTCCTCTCGGTTATAAGTCTTCTGTAGTTGTGGAAATGGATTCCGGTGTGTAGATTGCGTCACTTCCGGTTTCGTCGTGATGACGCGGACAGGAAGTTCTTCAGGCGCCATTTTGGATATGGGCAAAAAGTCCGTGAGTGCCCACAAAACGGCACAGTAATGTACAAATGAGAGTAACATGTTAAACAGATATTTTCTCATAAAGAAAGGATAAATATTATGCCAGTATAGGTGTTTAAACATACAGGGGGGCATGGAGATATTTCATACAGATAATTACTGTTTAGATAAATGTCTGGGCATAATTCTGTATATACTAGTATGTGTAATCTGGATAAAATTAAAGAAATAAGAAAAATAGAAACACAGATATGTAGGTGTAGTAATTGTTAGCAACACTAAGTGTATATTTAAGTGTGCCAAAATACAAGATTAAAAACATTAAGATACTTAAAACATTATAAAAAATGAATCAAATCGAATTCTATATTAAGCCCATTGGGGTGGAGGGTATCTAAACGGTAAACCCATTCCATTTCTAGTCTTCCAATATTTCTAATGATATCTCCTCCTCTCCAGTGTGGCTTGTATTTTCCAATCCCTATAAATTTTAGAAGGCTGGGGTCTTTATTATGTTGTAAAAAATGTTCAGACACTGAGTGGTTTTTATAACCCTTTTCAATATTGCGGCAATGCTCACTGATGCGTATCTTTAGTGGACGTATGGTCCTTCCAATATATTGAAGTCCACAGGGGCATTCTAATAGGTAGACCACATTGTTGCTATTGCACGTAATGATTTCATTTATATTAAAACTTTTTCCATTTCTGTGGGATTTAAAATTTAAAGTGCACTTGTCCATTTTGTGTGTTTTTTTACAGGCTATGCATGTGTTACACCTATAGAAGCCTTTATTGATGGTTAAGAAATTATTGTTACAGATATTTTGATTTTTTTGTAAAGTTTTTTGTCAGTTGTAGTTTTAGATTGGGGGCACCTCTGAATATTATGGTGGGTTTCTCTGGTAGGGATTTTTTTAAAATTGGATCTTTTTTGAGTAGATGCCAATTTTTATTGATAATTTTTTTAATATGTTTATTTTTGTTATTATAGTCGAAAATGAAGGGGAGAGTAAACTTGTTAGTCTGAGGGTCTTGAGGTTTTTTTTTGCTTAATAATATTTCTCTTTGTGATTTGTCAATTAGCGTTATTGTTTTATCAATTTTTTCGATGTTATAGCCTCTTTGTACAAACTTTTGCTTCATATCTACGGCCTGTGTTTGGAATACCGAAGGTTTTGAGCAATTTCTCTTTATTCTAAGCATTTGGCTTTTGGGTATTCCATCCAACCATGTAGGATTATGGCAACTATCATAACTGATGAAAGTATTCGCATGTACTTCCTTGAAGTGGGTTTTGTATATAGTGTATTTTCTTTAATATAAATCTCCAAATCTAGGAAGGTGACTGTCTGTTTGCTGAGATGAGAGGTTAGGACGATCCCCTCATCATTATGATTCAAGTGGTCTATGAATAATTGTGCTGAGGACATAGGGCCTTCCCATATAAATAGGAGGTCCTCTATATATCGGTAATATGAGACCAGGTTTGCGCACCAGCCATGCCCTTCCCATATTGCCCTGTCTTCCCATTCTCTCATGAATAGGTTGGCATAGCTGGGCGCAAACCTGGTCCCCATTTCTGAGACCAGGTTTGCGCACCAGCCATGCCCTTCCCATATTGCCCTGTCTTCCCATTCTCTCATGAATAGGTTGGCATAGCTGGGCGCAAACCTGGTCCCCATTGCTGAGACCAGGTTTGCGCACCAGCCATGCCCTTCCCATATTGCCCTGTCTTCCCATTCTCTCATGAATAGGTTGGCATAGCTGGGCGCAAACCTGGTCCCCATTGCTGAAGGTGCAAATCCTGGTAAGGTAGAATCCTGCAAAATAACTACTTTTGGTTCGCAGATACCTTCTACCTCCAAACTAAAGGCACAGCAATGGGGACCAGGTTTGCGCCCAGCTATGCCAACCTATTCATGAGAGAATGGGAAGACAGGGCAATATGGGAAGGGCATTGCTGGTGCGCAAACCTGGTCTCATATTACCGATATATAGACGATATATATATAGATATAGATTTGGAGGTAGAAGGTGCAAATCCTGGTAAGGTAGAATCCTGCAAAATAACTACTTTTGGTTCGCAGATACCTTCTACCTCCAAACTAAAGGCACATCAATGGGGACCAGGTTTGCGCCCAGCTATGCCAACCTATTCATGAGAGAATGGGAAGACAGGGCAATATGGGAAGGGCATTGCTGGTGCGCAAACCTGGTCTCATATTACCGATATATAGATGACCTCCTATTTATATGGGAAGGCCCTATGTCCTCAGCACAATTATTCATAGACCACTTGAATCATAATGATGAGGGGATCATCCTAACCTCTCATCTCAGCAAACAGACAGTCACCTTCCTAGATTTGGAGATTTATATTAAAGAAAATACACTATATACAAAAACCCACTTCAAGGAAGTACATGCGAATACTTTCATCAGTTATGATAGTTGCCATAATCCTACATGGTTGGATGGAATACCCAAAAGCCAAATGCTTAGATTAAAGAGAAATTGCTCAGAACCTTCGGTATTCCAAACACAGGCCGTAGATATGAAGCAAAAGTTTGTACAAAGAGGCTATAACATCGAAAAAATTGCTAAAACAATAACGCTAATTGACAAATCACAAAGAGAAATATTACTAAGCAAAAAAAACCTCAAGACCCTCAGACTAACAAGTTCACTCTCCCCTTCATTTTCGACTATAACAAAAATAAACATATTAAAAAAATTATCAATAAAAATTGGCATCTACTCAAAGAAGATCCAATTTAAAAAAAATCCCTACCAGAGAAACCCACCATAATATTCAGAGGTGCCCCCAATCTAAAACTACAACTGACAAAAAACTTTACAAAAAATCTAAATATCTGTAACAATAATTTCTTAACCATCAATAAAGGCTTCTATAGGTGTAACACATGCATAGCCTGTAAAAAAACACACAAAATGGACAAGTGCACTTTAAATTTTAAATCCCACAGAAATGGAAAAAGTTTTAATATAAATGAAATCATTACGTGCAATAGCAACAATGTGGTCTACCTATTAGAATGCCCCTGTGGACTTCAATATATTGGAAGGACCATACGTCCACTAAAGATACGCATCAGTGAGCATTGCCGCAATATTGAAAAGGGCTATAAAAACCACTCAGTGTCTGAACATTTTTTACAACATAATAAAGACCCCAGCCTTCTAAAATTTATAGGGATTGGAAAATACAAGCCACACTGGAGAGGAGGAGATATCACTAGAAATATTGGAAGACTAGAAATGGAATGGGTTTACCGTTTAGATACCCTCCACCCCAATGGGCTTAATATAGAATTCGATTTGATTCATTTTTTATAATGTTTTAAGTATCTTAATGTTTTTAATCTTGTATTTTGGCACACTTAAATATACACTTAGTGTTGCTAACAATTACTACACCTACATATCTGTGTTTCTATTTTTCTTACTTCTTTAATTTTATCCAGATTACATATACTAGTATATACAGAATTATGCCCAGACATTTATCTAAACAGTAATTATCTGTATGAAATATCTCCATGCCCCCCCTGTATGTTTAAACACCTATACTGGCATAATATTTATCCTTTCTTTATGAGAAAATATCTATTTAACATGTTACTCTCATTTGTACATTACTGTGCCATTTTGTGGGCACTCACGGACTTTTTGCCCATATCCAAAATGGTGCCTGAAGAACTTCCTGTCCGCGTCATCACGACGAAACCGGAAGTGACGCAATCTACACACCGCAATCCATTTCCACAACTACAGAAGACTTATAACCGAGAGGACCCCCTGCAGCAGACTTGCACTTTTGAAAAAGCCAAGGCGAAACGCGTTAAGTGAGGAAGAACCACGGACTCTTATATTTTTATTCTGACTGGTATTTTATATATTTGTTATTCACTTTTAAATATTTGTTAAAATAAAGTATATACATTTTTATATTACCCAGTCTATCTTTAGTCCTACTTCCTACCTAATCTTGCTGCTGCTACATTTGGGTCCAGTACATACTTAGATGGGGATTGTTCCACCTGAAGCTGTTTAAACTAGAGCAGGTCCATTGCTCTAGTCTATGTAAGTAGGTTCTCTTTTATTTGCGTTGTACATATACCTACTATCTATACCATTGGTTTTTTGTATTTTCTCATTCTATATACCACGAAAATTCACACCTACAAAGTTCACCTAGAAGACTGCACACCAAGAAATCCACAGACGGGGATTATTCCGTCCAGGCCCTTGACATTGAGCTTATAAAGCTCTTCAAAGTGTGAGTGAGAATTATATATTCCTCCATCATCCACTATACCATCAAAATATATTGCACTATTATTGTATTCTGTTTTTTTCTTTTAAGCTATACCATCGAGAAGTATCTCCAATTACGTATGTAACATATATATATATCTGTGTATACCGCTAGCGCTGTTCACCTTTCTCTATATATTTGCCCGTGTAAACTTGGACTGGCAAGCAGCATCCAGCGACATCAATATTGTGATCATGAAGGATCTGCCAGGCGAGGTCCTGCTCAGAAACAGCCTTCTCCCCTCATGCTACAGTGAAAGCACATACGCTTGCAGGATCGGGCTACAGAGGCCTGTCCCAGTTTGGACAAGATCCAGGTAGGACAAGTAATCCCTGATTAGGGGGAGGCTGGAAGGAACTGAGATCATACCCTATGTGTTGGAGCTGAGGGACCACCTGGGTCAGCTCACCTGGACTGTATGGGAGAACCTTCATTTGGCCTAGAGGCGGCAGCATGCATGGCATGATATGGGCATCAGGAACTGCTGCTTTCATGTCGGACAAAAGCTTCTAGTTTTGAATCCAATCCCCCACCACAAGCTGTAGGCTGGCCTGGCAAGGGCCCTACCAGGTGGTAGAGCAGTTCTGCATCACCACCTATGTAGTTGCTAGCTGTGTTTACCAGTGGGTGAGGTGCACCTTCCATGTTAAAATTAAATATCTTTTTTAATTTTAATTCATTTTAACACATTTAATACACAATACATAATCTTTTAAGTCATGGTCCAAAAACAAGTATTACTTTTCCAATTGTATTTCTTCACTTTTCGAACACTTGAAGACTTTCATGACCCAAAAAGGACTTTTTACCTCTTATATTTGGTACCTTTGTATTTTTGTTGTGTATTTTATATACTTTCATAGCTATTTTAGTTATATATCGGTTTTATTTGGAGCAATCTGTATCCTCTGTTCTGTTTGTTCAACTTTTTCCTGTAGGGTTTGAGGGTTACCCTTCTTTTCAGGTGTGCAGCCCCCTTGTGATCAGTTATTGTAACGCTGTTTCACCCTTGCTCTTTTTTGCACCTTCCATGTTAGCGTGCTAAAAGAGAACAAGGAAAAGGGACAAGAGGTAGCCACTATGCATGCCCCTGCTTTAGAGGACCTGGAGAACTTGCCCCTTAGGGTAAAAAGCATAGACAGGGTCCCTTGCTAATGGGTTGGCTGGTTAGAGCTGTGGTAACATCACTACTCTAAGACTGGAAAACACTTACCAGTAAGTGTCCATGGAAAAGACACCCAAGGATAGATACCCGACTACCTCAAACCCTCATAGATTGTAAGCTCATTTGATCAGGGCCTCTGTCACCTCTAAATATCCCCTTTCTATAATTGTACAGTACTTTGGAATATGTTGGAGCTAATATTAATGGGTCCCATTTACTTTGGCACATAGTAATTTTTGCCCCACTTCTTATATTACCACAATAATGAACCACTATTACAATGTATACTGGTTGTAAGTGTGATTAATACCTTACACTGTATATAAATTGTGGCTTGTTTTTGAGTTTATATTAGATAGTTTTGTGTGTGTGTGTGTGTATACAGTTACACACACACATACATATTATCTGTGGTTTGTGTATAATAAATTTGTAAAAAAAAAAAAAAGCGATTAGAATATATTGTTTTAATTAATATTTTCATTTAGTAAAAAAAAGCCTAGAGCCAGGTACATTTTAAATTGAAGAATAGCCTGATGTGCATTGGTCCTTTTTAAATTTTAATTACAGCATATGTAAGACACAACTACAGAGAGAAAGAGAATGAATGCGTGTGTGTATGAATGATGTTTTGGTGTTGCATGTGCATGTGTGTGCTGCAACTGTTAGGGATTCCAAATGTTTTTTTTCTTTTGGGCTTCCTGGTCTCCAAAGATCCCCTTTTTGTTTTTCATCTTTTCTGCCTACCTAAAACACGTCTCTGCCTCATATTTTGACTCTTCTTCATCACCACAAATTGTGTTTCTACCTACCTCAACCCCAAAAATGTCCTCCCTATCCCAACTCCCTCCACATTCTTTACACTACTACGTTTCCTTGTAGAGTGGCAAACATTTCTGAGGACCTATCAGGGCTTTTCACTGAGGCACTGTCATGACGACTTTACCTTTCCCCAATCAATTCCTTTTCGCTCCCTCGATCAGGATCTGTCCTTCATTTCTTCCTGTCTGCTCTAGTTTTCTTTAAAACATAAGACAAAGTAGAGACTATTTTGTCTTCAGGGCCAGCCTTAGGCCCGTAGATGCCCTGTGCGAAAAATCTTCGCAGCGCCCCCCCATCATTCTTTTTATAGTGTATTAAACAAATAATGATTCAGAAATAAATATTAATTCCTCCTTTCCTGTTGTTACCTAGTTGGGAGAGGGGCATGCCGATCTGAATCTGGTCTGCCCCTCCACTGGGTGCAGACCATGCATTACTGTCTCGCAAGCTCAGGGACTTGCAGTGTCCTGTGGTAATCTGCAGCAGTGCTCTGATTGGCCGGAACTAGGTAGACAGCTACTTATGGTCTGCAGCCAATAGAAGTGCATGCCAGATGTGTCCGACTGCAGAGTCACATGCACACAGTACCACAGTCAGATGCACACAGTTATACATATACACTTTTTAAATACACAGGATCAGGCAGAAACAGTTACAGACACACACACCCACACACAGCCAGACACACACACCCACACACAGCCAGACACACACACACACACACACACACACAGAGGCAGACAGCCACACACACAGCCAGACAGACATACATACACAGGCAGACAGTCACACCCACACACAGAGGAAGACAGCCATACACACAGGCAGACAGTCAAACACACAGGTACTCTCACACACAGGCAGACAGTTGCACATACTCACCGTCAGTCATACATGGTTACCTCCTTTATGGTCTAGGAGGAGTGAAGGCAGTGCAGCTCTGGTTGTTGGGGAAGCAGGGACTCCTTCCTGCTTCCCATGCAGCCGGCACTTTAGCTCCGCCCATCTTCATTTTAGCTCCGCCCCTGCGTCAACATAGCTCCACCCCCGCCGCAAGGTAAGCCCCGCCCCCACCGCAATGCTGGGAGTTTTTTTTCTAATCCCGGGTGGAGAATAATTTAATTCTCCACCCGGGTAGCCGGCAATGTGCATGCTGTGTCGGCTGCAGGGCGCCCCCTGCTCCACGGCGCCCTGTGCTACCACACAGCTCGCACATCCCAAAGGCCGGGCCTGTTTGTCTTATGGAGGTTTCCTACGCCTGACCATCTCTGACCAGCGGAGGAGCAAAGTGTGCTTCATTTCCTGTGGTCAGAGAAATTTTCCCACAATTCTTACCTTTCCTCCATGGTCTCGAGATGCTTCCTGTCAGTATTCCCGAACATCCTGTCATTTAGACAGGACGCTGGCAAAACTACCGAATTTCGTCCTAACAGTTTGTTCAATCATGTTAGGATGCAATTCGGGACTTTGTGTGGATCAGAATTTCATTTGAATAATTATATTCCGATCCGATTTTTGGCGTGGTTGCATCTTGCTGCTCACTGTTGTAAAAAAATAAAAAAAATAAAATAAACTCTAGTGTCCCTTTCCCGTGCCATACAAGTGGCGGCTAGGGGGTTGGTGGGGGCCCTAAATGAAAAATGGGGAGGGGGGGATGGACTATTGTCCTCCCCCATGCCCCCCAGCCCCCACCCATGAGCAGTGGGTGCGTCGCTAGCTCCCTCCTAGTAATAAACCAAACGAACGAAGAGGCAAAGTAAACATGGATCCCCACCTCTATCCATAGGAACATGTACCAGACTAGCAGTAAAATAAAACGTTTCTGTTAAAGCCGTACACTTAGTGGAAACATGAAGAAATGTTTGTTGGGGGGACAATACTTTAATTTATTTATTGAGTCCACTGAAGAGACAAGTGTTCTAGAGGGTGCAGTTAAACAAAGGGAAAAGGGTGTACAGTTATAGTCATGCACAGATACAATATCTACATAAAAATAACTCTTCCAGCTCATAAATGTCATTTTTTTTTCTCTTTATAGCAAGTAAAATGTGTTTTTAATACAGTGACACGACTGACCTACAAAAATTGGACCCTCATTGTGGTTATTAACCCCACTATCACACACACGTTTGTTATAGATATATTTATTAATATATAATATTTTTATTGTGTACACTTCAAGGTTGGGACAGCACTTTCACAGTGCCCAACAACCCCACCCCACCACAGAGAAGAAATGTCAAAGACTGAACACATAAAAGACGGAGCTGGAGATATCTGCGTTAGATGTAAATAGATGTCTAGTTGTCTATGACGTATAGGTGTGGACAATGATATATTGGGATGTGAGGATGTCTCTAGTAATGCAAAAGGAAAGGGGAGCAGCATTTCATTTTAATGGTTCAGTGCTAAACTCGTTGGATTTCAAACAACTTCACATCAGTGTCATACCACACAGGTGGATCCATGTTTCTACAAAAAAACAAAAATGTAATTTGCCGATTAGATGCAGAGCTACAGAATACATATTTCTACCAAAATAAAATATTCATTTAGAAAGTCTAACACCCAGCTCTACTGTCCAGCTCCCCACACTTGTTAATACACAATGCTCTTTTTCTACTCCATCACTGACTGGAGAAACATTAGTAGAGTTATTAACTAAACACTTTTATTTGCAAAAATTCAACGTCAGTCTAAGCACGATAACCACTATAGGTTACAGTGCCAGAGGTCCCGTGAAGACAATCCATGGTACACAGTCAAACTGTTTTTAAAGTTTAACACTTACGGTAACTTGGTCCCCTAAGCACCTCCTGTCTGGGCCCCCTCTTCTAATCTTGCTTATTGGAATGTCCCTACTTATGCAACACTTCCATCCGTGTTCAGGCAGAATTAATTAGCTAAGAGCATCAACTGATATTCTCAGCCAATTAATTCTGTTTAAATTAGGGATGAAATTTATATATCTAAAGCTTAGGGGAACTTGTATTTGAGATATATCGGAAAAGGCGCAGAACTCAGAGAACCTAGGTAAATGTCAAACCATTCCAAAATGTTTTGACTTCTAATATTCAAACAGCGTCACGGGTAGTGGGTATCATGCCTAGACTGACCTTTAAATCAGAACGTTTAGGCAAAGTAGCTGATCTGAGAACGTCTTTAACTTACCGTTACAGGTTGGCCTCCATTTATTATTATTTTTTTATTTTGTTTATAACCCTGTATTGGAGATGTAATCCAACAATAGATGGAAAGCCAATATTTACATCAACATGATGAAATGCACAGTCCCTGCTGCTCTTTCACAGCTCATCAACACAGATTGTTTCCCACTGTCCACCAATTAAAGGGTCACTTCAGATAATTGGGGTCATTTCGATGCATGATCAAGTTCTTGGTAAAATATCATACTCCAGTTTGAGATACATGCTCAAAATGTCAACCCCTTTAACAAAGGATTTTTTAGTTCTAAATCTAGATCCACTCATCTGGTTTTGTAAAGAGGAAGTGGAAAAAATTGATACAAAGACGTGGTCAATTCTTCTAATCCCACAACCCACTGGATCCTGAGAAACACATGAAGTAGATCATGATCGTTTTAGTAGTGGTATGTATTAAACCGGGAATTGTAAAGAATGAACAAATGCTAAATGTAAGCTACAATAAACACAAACTAATTAAAAAAAACTAAGCCGGTGACCTTTTCTAATTTTGCTACTTTGGCCTAGAACTACCTTGTACATAAACCACAATGAGGTGTATAATGAATTTCAAAAATAATGTCAATTTAAGTTTTCCTTTAATGTACCCCCAAATCCCTCACCTCAGGTAAATGACACCCCACATATACGTGCGAAACCACATAGCGGTGCCAGCATTTGCTTGATACTTGCGGATCAATATGGGGTGAGGTACAGGAAGTAACCCCACTAAGGTCCCATGCTGGAGGAACTTCAGGATCTCAGATTCATCTGTTAGACCCCTGTAAGACAATGAGTATACAAATGTTACAAAGCTGGTCTGTATAATCCAATATATATATTTTTTATAGCTAAAACAGAAAGTGTGTAGCACACATATGTTTTATACAGTTTAATTATTGTTCAGCCATTGTGCAGACATCAATAGATGATACATTGTAAGAACTTTAGGCAGAGCTGCCGCTCATGCATCCTAAGTGTTTATTACTTACAATACAGAATGCAAGGGGCTTAACAGAGTATTTAAGCTGGGTGATTTCTTATAAGGGCACTTATTTTAGAGCCCATGATGTAGAAAGTTCTAATACAGTAGGGACCAATGAAAAATGTCTAGAAAACATTGTCTAAAGTCAGAGGAAACAACAAACAAAACAAGCTAAAAAAAAATGGGAGTCTGGAATATTATTCTGAACATGTCATAGATAAAAACATACTGGCAAAATAAGAGACCTAAAGACTCAAAATTTGTCAAGTCTCTCTGTGTATAGCCTGACTAGTGATGCAGTCTGACAAGGGATGATATAGCATTTGTTTTTTACTCAGTATATTGACAACTGTGTGTAGGGTGAATCATCACCTCCCTGTTGTGTACATCTGTGATGAGACGTATGCATAGAATTTACATAGCCAGCCCAGATCTCTAGCCTAGTCTTACTTGTCAATGCAGATCTTCTCCACTTGAGGCACAAGGACTTGCAGAAGCCGCATTATCGTCTGAAGTGGCAGCTTTACCTTCCACGACATGACCTGTTGATAGAGATTTCACAGTAAACAATGGACATGTTCTATACTCTACATTTTATTGCGTTTGTTATTTTTATTCGGTAGCTCATGTGTTGCATCTTAATTTCTTCCCAACATCTCCGGACACACATAACGGCACTTAACTTAGATCGCATTGATAAAGAACGTTTTTGTTTTTTCTTACCCAGTCTGTGGTTGGGTTCCACTGGGAGGATGATGAGACATTTGAAAAGCGTCTGGTCTGTCTGCCCTGAGCACCATCCTGCAATGTAACCATCAGCAAACAGATTACTCACATTAATTTGTCATTGAAATATCGTAATATAGACTTTTTGACCAGACACTAAAATCCTGTATCAGAAAGAACTGACCTCTAATTCAGCTTGGGAGACATCAGGATCAATTGCTCGCAGAGTACCATCCTCTGACACCTGTGATTTCTCTGTCAGCTTCTCTATAGCTAGAGAGGATTGGAAGATGACAAATAGGAACAGAATAGGAACAGATAAAGTTGAACAGTTAAATCTCAAACATGTGCAGGGAACTGCATGAGCAACAAATCAGAGGAAGATAGAACAAAGGAAGAGATTCATCAAAGTGTTCTGTTATAAAAAAAATAAAAAATAAAATGTGGTTTTTGCACCTTCTTTTGGATAAACAGTAGTAACACTGATGGGTGACAGCCTGAACGTGATGCACTTTAGTCTTTTTAGCCTATGTTACAATATACAATTTCTCATTCCATTTTAGCAATGTAAGTTTTGTTCCAAATAGGACTTAAATAATTCACCTCCTCTTGTAAGTTAAACTTGGTCACCAAAACAACTTTAGCTTAATGAAGCAGTTTTTGTGCCTAGATCAGAGCTCTGCAGACCTCTCACTGCTCAATTCTCTATCACTTTTTGTTTCTGTTTATGCAGCCCTGGTCACACCTCCCCTGGCTGTGTCTGACAAGCCTGCATGGAAACAAAATTGTTTCACTTTCAATGAGATAGTAATTTGCATAAATTAAACTTTAAATCACATACAGGTGGCTCCTGCAGGGTCTAGCAGGCTACTAACAGAGAAGGAGATAAGGCATTCTCCATTAAATAGAATTTGCAATAAAGGAAGTATAAATATTATATGACTCTATACAGGAAATGTTTAGAAAGGCTGTGCAAGTCACATGCAGGGAGGTACCTAGGACTGCATAAACAAAGTGATTTAACTCCTAAATGGCAGATAATTAAGCACGGAGACATGATGTATACACTAAAACTGCTTCAGTAAGCTAAAGTTGTCTTTGCCTTAAATTATCCCTAATCTTCAGTTCTTTAAGAAATCTATAAAAGTACACTTTTTAGGGAAGTTAACCATTCTAACCCCTTCCTTTTGTTCTGCATTTATGCAGATAAAGTACACTGTTAGCACTCCTTTTACCTTGTCTAAATAGGTTTTTCATTACCTGGTGTTTTTGTTTGTCTGACATGTTTTGTCACTTTACCAGTAAATTCATTTAATTAACTGAAGTATGGGTTTTGTAACCCATAGGCTTGGATAGAGTATTGCAGTGGGAAAGTACTGGATGTTCATTGACCCTGCTTCCCTTCATTATCTGGTTAATTTAGTGAACCTCCAATGTCAAAGAAAGCCATAAAGTAAGTGTTTTAGGATAATTTCTCGGTTTAACACTGTATCAAATTCAAAGAATCTGGGTAGTAAAGCAAATTTGATTGATGAATCATAAAAAAAAAAAAAAAATAATAAATAAAAAGAGAGAGAGAGAATGTCTTAAAGCAGCTATGCCTACATATATAACATGACAGCACCCATCACTGCAGCTAACCTGGTGTGGCTATAAGGCTGGTTTTCAGTGTGCCTGGCTCCGCAGGGGCAGCAGGACGAGAACCCTCCATAGATGCACCATCTTGAGAATTTGTGCGTGAGATTGGCTCAACGGGCTTCTTCTTTCTCTGGAGTGCACGCTGAATAGAAGGGGTATCAGAGGGCAGATTTGCCAACTGATGAAAGATGTTCCGCTTGCGAATAATGGCATAAACCAGACTTGAATTACCTGTGAAAATAAAAATTGGAAAAAAAAAAAAAAACGCTGTGGCGTGCACAAAATCCAAACACAGTTTATTTGGCAAAGTGAGAGAAAAAAAAAACTAACAGGGAGAAAGGTCAAGCTAAACGCGTATTGGACCTCTGGGCCATTAAACATAGGAGACATAAAATGAATGTCTTGATAAACTGATACACACACGAGAAAGTGTTTTGAAGTCAATGCATGGATCAGAGCCATGCATAAATATATATTATTTTATTTTAGTATTCTGGAAAAACTGAATATCGCAAAAAACTCTTACCATCAAATTGGTACTGGATAATGTTGTTGAAAACTTCCAGCAGAAAGAAAACTAAATGATGATTTTGTGGAGAAGAGAAAAGGAACCAAGGGCTTGAGAATGCTTCAAGCAGATGCAGAAGCTTGTTAGATGCCACCATGGACAGAGACTTCAGATATGGAGACACTGTTGGGATAAGGAATAAGATCTATGGTGAGTGATCTACAGCAAGGGAGACAGAAATGCATTGATTCTCAAAGAAAACATAGAACATGTTGTTTGCCCATCTTGCCGTCAGAAAAACACTAAAAGAGACACTCTAGGTTCCACAGCTACCTCTGCTCACTAAAGTGGTTAAGGTGATAGATACTGACCCTGCAGTCTTTGGATTTCATTTTATTTCTTTTTGGCAAAACAGGGTGTTTAGGAAGAGCTCATTGTTCCGTCTACAAGTCCTACCACTCAGAGTGCTGGGAATTACACTCACACTAATGAGCTCCTATATTTGTGCTGCAGGGATGTTACATAGTTACATAGCTGAAAAGAGAATTGTGTCCATCAAGTTCAGCCTTCCTCACATATGTTGTTGCTGTTGATCCAAAAGAAGGCAAAAAAAACAGACTGAAGCACTTTCAATTTTGCAACAAACTAGGAAAAAATTCCTTCTTGACCCCAAAATGGCAGTCAGATGTCTCCTTGGATCAAGCAGTTATTACCCCACCAATTAGACATTATATCCCGGTATGTTATGTTTTTGCAAGTATTTATCCAATTTCTGTTTAAACATCTGTATAAACTCTGATAAAACCACATATTCAGGCAGAGAATTCCATATCCTTATAGGTCTTACAGTAAAAAAACCTTTTCTTTGCCTTAGTTTAAATCTCCTTTCTTCCAGCCTAAATGCGTGACCTTGTGGCCTATGTTTATGAATAGTGCCCTGTTTATGAATAGATTTCCAGATAATGATTTGTATATGCTGCTTAACATCTAATGGTGCTGTGTGCGCATACAGCACCAGTCCTCGCAAAGACAGGTCACTCTCTAGACTTGCAAGTCCTCTCAACTAAAAAATGGTAATACTGTGTGCAATTAAATATCTGAATCTACAAGCAGATGGAATTGGTGATATCTGTAAGCCGAGTAAGTAACTATGGCATATGTATGTGAATAGTACATATTTATTGTGTAGTAAATGTAGCAATTTAAAAGTACATGAGTACAATGTTTTATTTGTTAGTCTTATTGTATCTCTTTGACCCCCCCTTTCACACCAAACAGTTAGTTCAACAAAATGCAATCCTCCATAGGAATAAGGTCGCACAGCTTGGCAATAGGCAAACAATATGATCGAGAACACCTTAATACATAGCATTTAGCCCAACCATACTCATCCCACTGTACCATTCACAATGATGGTTAGCAGACAGTCATACAAAGGCTGCAAGCGCTGATGTCCACTGGTGATAATCTTGTGAAATACCTAGAAAGAGATAAATGATGCAGTAAAAGATTGTGAGATGCAAGACTGACACAAATAGAGATCAGAGAGGCCATGTGATTGGCACAACATGTGGTTTTGCAGTGCATGCACACTAGCCTCCCAATGCTTCCCTATGAGAAAGCACTAGGTTGGCTGAAATCATCGATCTCCATGTTCTCAGTAAAGGAGGCAGAACCAGCTGCAGATTGAACAGCCCAACGTGGGATGTAAGGTAAGTGAAAGGGACACTATAGTTACCAAAAAAACTTTAACGTAATGAAGCAGTTTTGGTGTATAGATCATGCCTCTGAAGTCTCATGGCTCAATTCTCTGCCATTTAGAAGGCAACTCACTTTTTTATGTTTATGCAGCCCTGGTCACACCTCCCCTGGCTGTGACTCGCACAGTCTGAATGAAAAAAAATGGTTTTACTTTCAGTAACTTGCATCTTCTGCTCTGTAAATTGCACTTTAATTACATACAGGAAGCTCCTGCAGAGTCAAGCAAGCAATTAAAAAAAAGCAGGAAATAAAAATTTTAATTTCTCAATTAAACAGAATTTGCAATAAAGGAAGTATAAGCATTACACGGCTCTATACAGGATGTGTTTAGGAAGGCTGTGCAAGTCACATGCAGGGAGGTGTGCCTAGGGCTGTATAAACAAAGACAGGAAATCAAAGCACTCACCACAATGAGGAGGTCAGCATGTGTGCCTGTAAACACTGGGATATCCATGGGAACACGCACTGAATATGGTTTATTCAAACGAACCCCAAAATTTCTCTCTCCACTAAGCAGCAAAAGGATAAACACACCAATGTGCATGAGACCAACACGGGCTGAAAAAACAGAATGGAGTAAATAAGTATAAAAAGGAAAGAAAAGGTAAAAGAAAAGAAAGACATTGGAACATCCATTAAATTTAATTTTTCCCTAGGCTGTCACCATATTAACCCTTTCACAGCATGAATTTGACGTAAATGCTTGTTTTTCTAGCAGGCACTTGTTAACAATATTTTGATATTTCTGTAATGGTATGGTAATCAGTTAAAAAAAAAACCTGAAAAATGAGAGGTCAGAGAAGGCGAAGTAATAGTTCTAAAGTCTTACATTGGTCTGCTCGAGCATCATTCAGAAAGTAAAGAATTGGGACCAGCACATCCAGGACATCACTGCTCTTCAGAACAAAGAACAGGAATTTCTGTAGAAGTAAGTGGGCACAATTAGAATGCACAGCTCACAGAAATAGGACATACAGTCGTAGAGGAGGGTAGCTAAACAAATACTCTCACCTTGTTAAAGTCACATAACTTCCAAAATAGGACAAGTAATTCTTGGTGAAACTGGATTTTTTTGGTGGAATTTGGCAGATAGGTTTGAGTGAGAGGGTTAAGAAGCAGACGAGCCAAACCTTTCAGAATAAATTGGAAGTCCTGAGGATTAACACACAATCACAAAGGTTAGAATGCATATCTAACATATGAATGAAATAACGATAACTTGCGAGTAATTTATAGAGTGGAATGGGGAACTTGCATTCCCAGAAATTCCATAGTGTTTTTTTTTATATATTTTTCTACTTTTTGTCACACTTGCTGCATCTTATTTCTACATCTAGATGAATCTGGAGTTGGATTGGCTGCTCTTGCACCTCATTTTTTTTCCCTTTGGATCTTTATTGGTGGCTTATAAATGGTAAACTTACTTAAAGGGACACTATAGTCACCAAAACAAATTAAGCTCGATTAATAAGTTTTGGTGTATAAATCATGCCCCTGCAATCTAACTGCTCAATTCTATGCCATTTAGGAAGTGATTTAACTCCTAAATGGCATAGAATTGAGCAGAATGCAGCCCTAGACACACCTCACTGCATGTAACCTAAACAGTCTCCTTACACACTTCCTGTAAAGAGAGATGTAATGGTTAAACTTCCTATATTTGAGAGTGTTCCTTCAATCTAGCAGCCATTTACATGTGAAAAAACTAAATTGTATTGATATGCATCCATCAAGGGGAAAACCTGTATCAAAAAGATAAGCAACTGCATTTGTACTGACTATATCTTAAGTGCAAATAAACACACATAGGTATAAACAGCCATTATCCAAGACTCACACATACATAAATACTGTAAAATCTAAACACTCTCAGGGCTATTTACAAAAGTGAGAATTCAAAGTGAATTTCAAATTTAAGGTAAGAGTTGGCGAACTGAAATTTTTACAGGTCAGCTATTTTGAACATAAAATTGAAATTCACACTAGCCCTGTAGTTATGCAAACAGAGGCATGCATACAGCATCGCACTTCTACTCACCTCCTCTCTATGGATCCGTGACAGATAATTCACAAAGAGATTGTCTGGTACAGGACTCTGCAGGAAAACACATAGCAGAAATTAGAGAAAAAGACTAGATAAAAGCATGCACAACTATGAATATTATACATATAGTAATCTGAATCTCAAGTCCATCAAATTCATTATTTAAACCCATCTTTTATGCTGTTGATCCAAAAGAAGGCAAAACCCAATTTGAAGCACGGGCTAATTGTGCCACAAAAAGTATCAAATATAAAAAGAATAACTTTATTGACTCCATAATGGAAGATTTCTCCTTGATCAACAACCTGTTCACTCGAATATTAATTATATTTGTAACAAATTCTGGTTTAAAACAAAAAAACACGTTTCAAAAGTGTAACAAAAAAAACCAATGTGCCTTTTGTATATTCTTGCTAATGAATAGGTTACCAGACAGCATATAGGGCTATAATATCCCACCGAGACGCCTTTTTTTTTTTTTAAGAAAGCAATGTAGTTTTTCTAACCTTTCTTCCCAACTAATGTTTTCCATCCTTCTTATTAATTTTTTTAGCCTGCTCTGCACTTTTTCCAATTCTGTTATACAATTCCCTAAATAGTATCGCATATTCAAGGTGGGGGTCTTGCCATATATTTATCAAGATGCAAAATGATATTTGCATCGCGTGAATCAACACCCCTTTTAAAGCATGTTATTCCTAACGGAACTCAACTTCATGAATGTTTATTGTGGGTCTCTTATTGCAAAATGCATAACTTCATTTATCAATATTAAACCTAATCAGCCACTTGCCTGCCCAGTCCCTAAATTTATTCAAATCCCTCTGTAGAGATGTTATCTCATGTTTAGACTGTCTTACCTCATTAAGTTTCGTGTCGTCTGTAAACACTGACACATGACTTTCGATGCCCATTTCAAGATCATTTATAAACAGATTAAAAAGAGGGGACCAAGGTGAGAATCTTAATATGTACCGTTTTTATCCAATTAGAATATTTCTCATTTACACCTACTCTCTGCGCTGTATGCTTAAGTACAAGTTCAATCCATGAACAAGATTTCTCATCTAAACCAAGTACGTTCAGTTTACACGGTAACAATTTGTGTGACGTCACAGAATAACTCACCTCGCTTTCATCCATGGCAGTGCTGGTAGTCGTTCCATCCATGCTGGGACCAGAGTTTGTAGTGGGGTCAGAATCTAATGTGACAATGAGAAGTTGGGCAGAGACCTCGACCAATGGTTCCCGAGAATCCCAGAACAGTAGGTGGTTATATGGGATTCCGTAACCAACCGGGTCGTATGCGCACACAACATTTAGGAGGGATGTGAAAAGAGGGAGCGCATGTCTGTGGGAAAAGTGAAAGAAGAAAAAAAAAAGGGTGTAGTAGAGGTAAGCAAATTCTCAAAGAGACAAGGGAGGGTGTGAAAACAATACTGACAGACAGACAGAAAAAAAGAGATACTGGTGATGAAGTATAAAGGAATTAATGAGTGAATAAGAAAAAAAGAGGGAGCGAAATAACAGAATGTAGAGAGGGATTTATAAGAATTACAAAATAATTGTTGTAAGGCAGTAGCTAGAACACAATGCTTTATATATACATCACTAACATAATAAAAGTTTGAAAGGTTATATACAATTATTTCTAATTAATTCTAAGAAGAAAAACATCTGGTCCTAGGTAGAACATCTCCATAGTGCTGTAATGTACAGTAGTCCTACGGATCCTGGCATGGGTCAAACTTAGTAGGATATAGATTTTTATCTTGAGAAATTAAATTTCGAAGGCGAAATCCATAAACACGTTATTTCACTCAGTCATTCCGCTATTGCACAAAGTTTGACCCCCCCGCTAAATTTTACTATTATATTTGCTCCCCCTAGTATTTTCCGGTCTTTTTTAATATAGTTATTCAGCTACCTAGTGTTTGGGATCGAGTTAGGGCTTCATGGATCTAGTGCGTAGGATTTTGTTAGGCCTTTTTATGGAAAGGCATAAACTGAAGCAAGCTGTAGTGACTGTGGTGTCAGGAGTGCCCTGGGGCTGGCCCACCTTAACCTGTCAATTTATTTTCTTCTTAGTGTGACATATACCTTGTTAATGCAGGGCACTCTCACTTCTCTATCTGTGGAATCTATATGTCTATTGTGCAAGATAGGAACTCATTCACTGGTGGTGATTTTCAGCTGGTACTCGGTCATTAAATGAGCTCCTATGTCCAATCAAGAATGCCATCCCGCTAATGGCAAAACACACAAGGAGCACTGTTTCTGTGCTCTCTGCAGGGTCCTAGTGCTAATCTAATAATGCGTTCATGCTACACTTGTTGTAGACAGTTCCCCGGTGTCCCCAAAATCAGGACACCAGGGAACAAAAATCGAAAATCGGGATGGTTGGGAGGATGTGACAGCTTTTTTTCCATTCTTCAAAATTACAATCTGTTCAATTAAAGGAAAACTACAGCCCTGGCACCAGGCCCTCCCCACTCCTATTTTAAGGAGTCAAACCATTGAGCAATTTAACTTCTAACCTGGGGTCCGCCAGGCACTACTTTCACATCCAAGCCATCACTACAGCTACAGGAGAGCCAGAAGTTCCTGCTCACAAGTTTCTGTTAGCTCCCCTGAGCTAAAGAACTTAGCTCTTAGCTTTGAATCTGATTGCTCCCAGCTAATAAGTTATGTCTTGCACCAATCAAATGAACTCAGTGCTTCTGGCTCTCCTGTAGATGTAGCGGAGGTAGTGTTAGTCGGACCCCAGGTAAAATATCCAAGGGGAGAGAGATGCCTATGAAAAAATACATACTATAGTACTGCACTAGTTAAAATACAGGTTTAAGATGGGAAGTGTTATTTCTCTGGAATTCATACAACTGAATAATACAATCTATAAGGTGTTAACCTTTTTTTCACGGAATGCTCAATTTTATTTTAAAATTATATTAAAGGGACACTATAGTCACCAAAACAAATTTAGCCTAATGAAGCAGTTTTGGTGTATAGATCATGCCCCTGCAGGCTCACTGCCCATTTCTCTGCCATTTAGGAGCTAAATAATTTTGTTTATACAGCCCTAGTCAACCCTACCTGCATGTCACTTACACAGCCTTCCTAAACACTTCCTGAAAAGTCATCTAATGTTTACGCTTCCTTTATTGTAAATTCTGTCTCATTTAGGATTTCTTATCTCCTGCTCTATTAATAGCTTTTAGACCCAGCTTTATCTCCTGCTCTATTAATAGCTTTTAGACTCCTGTATGTAATTAAAGTTCAATTTAGAGAGTAGAAGATAAAAAAATGTTAAAGCAAGTTATTGAAAGTGAAACCATTTTTTTTCCAGTAAGTCACAGCCAAGGAAGGTGTGACCAGGGCTGTATAAAACAGGGAAAAAAAGCGATTTACCTTCTAAATGGCAGAGAATTGAGCAGTGAGACTTCAGAGGCATGATCTATACACCAAAACTGCTGATTGAAGGGATCCTATAGTGGAAGGAAAACAAACCAGTTTTCCTGGCACTATTGGCTCTTGGAGTGCCCTCCTCCCGCATTCAATCCCGCCCATAGGAAAGCATTACTCACTGCTTGGGGATCTTATTTGACGCTGGACTCCATGAGGACGTCCAGCGTCAGATAAGTGTGATAAATCGCGGATGCGGCCTCTAGTGGATGTCAGGGAGAAAACCACTAGAGGCTGGATTGACCTGCAGTGTAAACATAGCAGTTTCTCTGAAACTGCTATGTTTTCAGCTGCAGGGTTAAACTAGGGGGATCTAGCACCCAGACCACTTGATTGAGCTGAAGTGGTCTGGGTGCCTATAGTGGTCCTTTAAAGTTCAATTTACAGAGCAGGATATAAAAATGTTTAAAGTATGTTACACCTGATTGAAAATGAAACCATCATTTTAATGCAGTCTGTGTCAGTCACAGCCAGGGAAGGTGTCATGATCTAGTCACAGAAACTGCTTCATTAAAGGGACACTATAGTCACCAGAACAACTACAGCTTATTGAATTTGTTCTGGTGAGTATAATCATTACCTTCAGGCCTTTTGCTGTAAACACTGTCTTTTCAGAGAAAATGCAGTGTTTACATTACAGCTTAGTGATAACATCACTGGCCGCTCCTCAGATGGCTGTTAGAGATCCTTCCTGGGTCATGGCTGCCTAAAATGCATCCAAACATCCAGTGTCTCCACCCCCTGCATGCAGACACTGAACTTTCCTCATAGAGATTCATTGATTCAATTCATCTCTATGAGGAGATGCTGATTGGCCAGGGCTGTGTTTGAATTGTGCTGGCTCTGCCCCTGATCTGCCTCTTTGTCAGTCTCAGCCAATCCTATGGGGAAACATTGTGATTGGATCAGGCTACCACTTCTACTAAAGTCAGCAGGCAGTGGGTAGGTCTAAATGAAAAGGGGACAAAGCATGCAGCTCCAGACTTGAATACAAGTAAGATTTTTTTTACTATATTTAGGGAGGCAAGAGGGGCTAGATGGTGGTTTTAACCCTATGGGGTCAGGAATACATGTTTGTGTTCCTGACCCTATAGTGCTCCTTTAAGCTGGAGTTGTTTTGGTGACTATAGTGTTTATTTAAAGATTTAGCAAATGACATCGTAATCCATATCAATCCAGGCAAAGCAAGGGTAAATATTGCACATAAAGAGAAGAAATAGCAACACTGTTTAAATTGATGGACTATCAGGGGCTTCAAACGATGACTGGCCAAAGATGGAAGTGCCCAGTAGCAGGAAACAGAGATGCAGTTCACTATATTTAATATTAGTTTTCACATTTCACAAATACATATTTGTTAAATATAGGGACACAAATATTATATTAAAATCATAGTAACTGTTCACCTTTAAGTTATCATTTCTTTTCTATATATGTACCTAAATTTACTGATGATCTGATGAACAAATTTAGATATTGTGTAAAGAATGGAAAATACCAGAAAATAATATTATAAAACTGCCCACTGCTCAAAGATAAACATTCTGAAGAAGAAAGAAAATGAGTACAGAAAGTGAGCAGCTTGCTCCCAAGAGACTTGCCCTTAGACACCATAGACAACTTGTTTTGAATAACTTAAAGGACCCAATTTCCTTGACTTGCATCTAAAAGAAGGTTAAGGCCATTTAGGCCCCATTGTTTGTTTGTTTTTAACAAAAAAGTATAATGTTACACTTTTAAAAATATAAAAAACAAAATAAAGCAAGAAAAAAATAATGTAATTAACATGTATGAACTTGTTAAAAACTTGTCAGATTGCATTATTGGGCATGCCTCTCAGGTAGGGGAGTTTCTTCGGCCCCCTATCTTTTAACCCATTCATATCAGTTCCAAATCAGTCCAATAATGACCGTAACATGGCATCATTGTGCAGGAGCAGGATAGAGAAATAGGACACCCCTATCTGTAGAGATTTATCAGCTTTATTTTTGACATTACTTACCTAAGAGATCGATTTATTTGTTTTTCCCAAAACAGTGGCTGAGCCTGCTCTGCATGATCACCCTGATCAGACTCCCTCTCTTCTCCCCCTGTCAGGATGTTGCAAGGGGAAGATATCTTTCAACTAAAACCTGTGTAAATCTGTCAGGCATACCCAAGTGCACTTTTCCAGCATTCCTAGGGATAGAACACTGATTGGTTAGATCAGTGTCCCCCTCGATGGGTGTGGAAAGCATAAGGAAGAAGAAGCAGGTATATATATAAAAAAAATGAAATAAAATCATGTTTACCTGCTTGATTCAGCCTGCAGAGTGAAGCAACATCTCATTCTAAGCTAAAGCTTTTCAATGAGACAGTGCTGCATGACCCTTTAAGCAGATGCAAATAAATTTTTTCCCCACTTAGTTGTTTGTTTGTTTTTTCTTTATACATACTAATTCAATCCAAATGCCTTCTCTAAACTACTTTTAAAGATTCAAGTTGCTCCATTCTATTCTCATAAGAGCTGGTACTTTCTCTCTACTCTTTGTATGATACCACGATCCCATCAGTAACATGCTCTTCATTTTTAATGATATAGCAATTACATTAGTAATATACATAATGTATATAGCCAGCTGACACTCTTTCGTCCCCACAGCCAAGTTGATTTTGTATCTACTCTTAAATAATGTGGATTAAATTCTAATTAATTACATTTTAAACCTCAATTACTAAATGGCTATATCATAATTGTCATTCCTACAGGTTTAATTATTAAATGGACACCAAAACAACTTTAGCTACTCAATTCACAGCCATTTAGGAGTTAAATCCCTTTTGTTTCTTATTATGCAGCTATAGCCACAGCTTCATGCTGAAATCTCCCCATAGAGATTCATTGATTTAACACATCTCTATAAATGCGTTTTGCCTCGCATGCGCTATAGCCTTCCAAAGCTTTCCTATGGTGGAAAAGCTGCAACGAGACCTGCGTGGCATGGGGGAAAAAAAGCTGGAGTTTTACACCTTTTGAAAGTAAGCAAAGAGGGTCCGGGTCCTAGACGGCGATTTTAAAACTATACTGTCAGGAATACATGCTTGTATTCTAGATACTATAGTGTCCTTTTAAAGCAGCCGTTAGGAGTTATTAAAAGTGTACTACATAGAGAAATAAACATCATTATTAATCCACTGTAGTGTTAGGTATAACAAAAATGTGCACACAGATATTGAACAGAGCACATTTTAAAGATGAAGACTAGATAAGAGTGTATGGGTATGTCCCATATATCTTACCGGTTCTCTGCAGAGCAGAAGAATTGCACCCAGGGATTGCCTGCACCATTGCTTTCTGATAAAGGTGGCAGGTACATTGCTTCGGAGAAACATGTCAGTAGTAGCTTCAGTAGTTCAGTCCTGTTAAATAAAATGACATTCAGGGCCATCAGGATAAAAAATAAAATAAATAAAAAACACACACAAACAAAACATCTTGCTTTTACTGGAATTTGTTTTGAAATAATTTGGTGGCACACATAATTTTTATAAATATCAGAGCAATACCACAATAGTTGAGTGAGACAATTGAAATAAATATTAAAAAAAAAAAAAAACCACAAAAGAATGCATGTAGTAACACAATTTGAAGATCTAAAGGAGGCTTAGCAGTGTAGTGTAGGTCATGTGACATGATTGTGGATGGTGGGAAAAAAAGAAGGAAGGTATGCACTGGGGGTAGAGGAGTTGGGACAAAATGAAAAGGAGAAAATGAAAGAGATACGAGCTATGAATTGAAGAGGAGAGGAAGAGCAGCAAAAAACAATAAAAATGTTTGGTTATAGGCATAACTTCCTGAATGTATCTGATGCAGATTAATTTTAACTGTTCTAAAATCTCTGCTACTGAACAAATGTGGTTTCTCAATAGTTAGGCCACATGTGTAGAGGTATCCAGTCTCACCTGTTGAGGTCATGTGTGTGGTTTGGAGTTGGGGAGTGTGCAAATCCAACCCCAGCTTCCCAGATATATTCACAGCTGTCAAGAGTATGAATGTCTTCTGTTGTATCCTAATAAGATTATGACAAGATGCATTAAATGAAGGCTATGAATGAAGGCATTGGAAGACAAAATTATTGCATATTACTCAAACGTGAGATTCATGAATGTTACAGAACATGGAATATATAAAGTAGAAAGAAGGAACCTGTAAAACAGGAACAATGTAGTGTGTCCAGAGAATATCCTATAGTAGGGGTTAACCCTAAATAGTAAACTGACAAAAAAGAAAAAATGAGGGAACCCTAGGACAAGAAAGTCCCGGGTGCCCAAGTAGGATATCTCAGTGTGAACTGATACGGTTAAAAAGTCATAATTTTATTATACATGCTAGACATCAACAAAATAAAAGAAAAAGTGTAACTCCAAGCTATGGGGACAAAAAATGGGTATAATGCTAGGAAGCGACCCCCAGGCACAAAAGGGAGACTAACGAGGTATGTTACTCATAACCAGAGTTGCTGCTAAAGGTAATGAAACCTGGGGTAGAAATATGCTATATAGAGTTGTTAGATACAAAACCCTCAGTGGTAAACTGCCTTAGAACATATATAAGTAACTAAGAGTCCCATAGGTAACCCTAGTATAAAGAGTAACAGGATAAGGGATTTAAAGTCTTACTGCTGCACTTCTCTATACAGGTCAGCTATGCTTGTAGACTGCATATCCCAGAGTAACCTCCTAATAATCCTTACTCATACTAAGGTCCCTAAGTGCCGGTCAATGTCCTCCCTAGTTTACATAGAGCACAGTACCATTATCGCTGAAAATTCCCCATAGATAAACACACCCCAATCAAGTGGATAAAAATAAAATAAAGTGAGTTAAAAACCCATCCTCTGCCTAACGCGTTTCGGCGCTTAAACTAGCGCCTTTCTCAAAGGCCATCAATGAGGACGCTTACCTGAGCGTGTCTTTATACCCCTTGTCAAATTCAAACACCAATCCGATCGTGGATAGGGGGCGTGTCCGTTCGCACGTCCCCCATCGATGCGATTGGATATTCCCGCTGTCCATCATACTCCCGGCCGCCAATCCAAGGGCTTAGTGCCGACATTCCAGGGAGAGTGTTAATTTCTCCTACTCCCCCACTTATCGGTTACCCTTAGCCACGCCCCCCTCGATGCGATTACAGGTTGACTCTGTCCATCATCCTGTCAGAGGGTGGGCGGAGCTTAATGCCGAAAGTACAGGGAGTGCATTTACCCGTTGCCATTGGCAACAATAAAATTATGGGTGACGTATTAAATCCCTATTGAGTTCTCCAGACCCACGGGGGATACAGAACTTCCAAGTTATTATAGCAGATAACAAATCCCTTCGTATTTATACAAAGTTTGTATTTCTACCCCAGGTTTCATTACCTTTAGCAGCAACTCTGGTTATGAGTAACATACCTCATTAGTCTCCCTTTTGTGCCTGGGGGTCGCTTCCTAGCATTATACCCATTTTTTGTCCCCATAGCTTGGAGTTACACTTTTTCTTTTATTTTGTTGATGTCTAGCATGTATAATAAAATTATGACTTTTTAACAGTATCAGTTCACACTGAGATATCCTACTTGGGCACCCGGGACTTTCTTGTCCTAGGGAACATGGAATATATGCCTCAGGACATAGATCTCTTACCGTTCCACTTCGCCTGTGGCTTTGAACTGTGAAGTCTGGACAGAAGAGAAGATTAGCTACAGCCAAGAGAAGAGATTCGGCAAGCGGACGTGAGCTATCCTCTTCATCATCATCATCCTAAAATATACAGACCAATATCTTCTTCATAGAATTAAAATAGTAGACCATGACCAATTACCAGTGATAGATGACAGATAACTAATAAAAAGCCAATAAAAAGAAGGGGCTTCTCTTATATTGTCTTACGATGCAGAGAAGGCTTTCCATAGAGTTAAATGTCCATACTTGTTTGGTATGCTACAACACTTGGGTTTCCCTCCTTTGTCAGTTCTATCTATGTACAACATTCTGGTCTCCAGGTCCAAGTGATGCTGCCTAGAAATGAGTACAATCCCTTCTCTTTATTTAATGACACTAGGAAAGGATGTCCACTTCCAGACCTTTATTTTTGCCTTAGAAACATTACTTTATCATATTAGAGGATAACCCCTGATCAAAGGTTTTAAATTGTCGGTGTAGGCGGACGACATATTATTAACTATTACTGAACCAAAAGCTTCACTCCACCTTCTTTTTAACCTAATTTCAGGAATTTGTAACTGAAGCAGTAGATGCTCAAATACTTAGGGAACAACCTCACTTCAGAGGCAACGGTCTAATTCAAAAGCAACTATTCTCCTACACTTTGGACGATTCATGCCAACATGGAGACATGAGACACAAGGCCTATATCATGGATCAGTAAGATCCATTCAGATGAAATGAATCTGCCCCTCCCCCACCTTTATTTATTCCAAACCCTACCTGATCTTAACAGTTTACAGACTTGTATCGATCACTTTATTTTGAATAACAAGAGACATTGCGTGATCAGAAAACAGTTCTACAGACCCAAATGAACGGGAGGTTTGGGATTACTGAGCTTAAAGTAACACTATAGTGTCAGGAATACAAACGTTCTTGCCTCGGCTGTCCCCGCTTCTGTGTCTATGATCATCAATGTTGTTGGTCTCAGCCAATCCAATGCTTTATGATAGTGGAAACTATTGCACATTCGTGGCCAAACGCTGTGCGAATCAGCATCTCCTCATAGAGATGAATTGAATCAATGCATGTCTATGGGGAAAGTTCAGCTCCTCCATGCAGAGTGTGGAGACCATGAATGGCAGTGCTGCACAGCGTTCATCTCCACACTCTGCATGGAGGAACTAAACTTTCCCCATAGAAATGCATTGATTCAATTCATCTCTATGAGGAGATGATGATTCACACAGGAAGCACATCTAGCAGCAGTCTTAGTGACTGCCACCAAAAGTGTAACTAGGCAGCAATGTAAACACTGCTTTTTTTCTGAAAAGCATGCAGGGACAAGCAATAGACACCAGAACCACTTCATTAATGTGTAGACATTCTGGTGACTAAAGTGTCCCTTTACTTATTTATTAGCACGCCATCCACTTGGCCTAAATTGTGATGTGGCACTCTCCCCAGGGTTGAGGAGATGAGTAGACCTGGAGTTGTCTCTGGATCTGATCTGCCTTACTTTTATCTCTGGGTGAGTAAATTCCCAAGAGCTATTTTGCAAACATATTGTCCTGTCATTGCAAATTCCTTACTCACTACCAGAGATAATGCCCTATTTCCAATGGCTTCACCTTTGTTGAATGGGCTGGGTCCTAATGTAATCTAGTTTCACACGTGGCAGAACAGTCTTTTCCCTCTCCCTTTTCCCTATTTTATTTACATTTTTCTTTTTACATTTTCATATGTTTCTTAATTCAGTATCATGGTGAAGACTCTTTTTGCCACCAACTATAAGCCGCTTATTGCCGATACATCACAAGTGTGCTTTATGACTGCCTTACAACTTGCTCAAGTACAACAGTATTCCTTCACAGCCCCAAGGGGTTCCAATCTTCCAAGTTACATGGTTTGCAATGATAACCAGAGACTTGTTGTTTTTTTTTTATCTCTGTATGTTCATTTATTTTTAGAAAACTGGACATGGATCTATATTAGCAAATAATCTGCTGTGCTGTATTTTCATTTTCTGTTTCATAAATAAAGAATATAAGAAAGTTACCTGACTTCGTCCGGCTCCTGGTACCGATGACCAAAAAAATCCTCTCCAATCTGGGTCCTCAAAAATATATGGCAGGACACGGGTCAGTAGTCGAGCACAATTCAGTATAATCTGTTTCTCAGTGTCAGAGGGGCATCCACTCTCTGCACCTGCCACTAGCTTCTCAACTGCCTAAGATCACATAAATAGGCAACATATTAAACATCAGGAAGCAAATGCAAACTCCCTGATTGGAAATGTGAAAGGTCAGACATTATAAAATACATAGATTTATTTATTTAAAGAAACGGGCCAAGCCTCGTTAACAATTGGTGCACTAACGTGGTTACAGAAGTGCTCGTTGTAAGTAGTCAAACTGTTTTGGAACGGTTTGACATCTTAACTTGGGTCCACCGGGCACCACTCCTCACTACTTCCATCAGAAATCTCTGCCTGAGTCCGGCAGTGCAGGGCTCAGCTAACTGGCTCAGTGATCAGATGGCACTATCAGCCAATAATCTAGCCATGCACTCAGGGGTGTTGATACAAGAGGTGCTGACCTGGGCTAGAGCCTTAAGATGGTCCCGAAAAAGCCCCAGGTCTCATATGTGTCTATTCAAGTCCCCTGTTCTGTGTCTGGCCAGAACAGGTCAAACAAGGCTAATAATAAACCTTGCATGCGCCTCCTTACTGCAGCATGGCCAATTAGCAAGGGAAGGGAGTTCCACAAGAACGGTGCAACCCTGGAGAAGTATTGAAGACGAGAATCAGAGGTGGTGGTACGGACAGAGGATAGACATAGGTCTTCGGCAGAGCGTAGGGGCCTGGACGAGACATACTTGTGTGCCAGGTAGTGTGATGTAATTCCAGTAAAATACAAGTTTAGCAGGCTAAGATTGCCACAAGGCATATGTATGTATATGTGTTTGTAGTATCAGTTAGTTAATTACACGTAGCTAAGATACTGTTATCACTGTACTGACCAGGTGCAGGAATGTAAGAACTGGAATTACGCGTCCCTCTCCTTTGTATCAGATGAGCCACGTGGTTAGACCGGATGGATGAGTTTAGACTCTATTTATTAAATAGGTTAAGGGTATGTGTGGGTGTAGTTAATTGTGGGAGGAGCTACAGTGCTATATAAGGAATGTACTCTATGTATTCAGTACTCAGACTTTGCTGTATTTTGGTGACGCTAGTCCCTCTGAGTCCCGATCGGTGATCCAATAAAGAATCTCTTCCTTCCTGAAGAAACCTGTGTCCATCTCTCTGTGCTTGGCTTCCGTCAGTTTCTCCGGTATCATTTGGTGCATTGGCCGGGAAGCTCATCGTTCAACGGTAGCTGAGAGGCAGAGGCGTGAGACGGTCTATCTTTGCCCACGTTCTCTACGGCTGCACCCCTGAACTTCTGCGTGGACCTCCCTTCGTCTCGGCGCCACTGGTCTGTTGTCCAGGAGATCATCGGCCTCTACGTGAGAAGTGCTGGGGTGTCCCCGTCGATGAGTGTGAACTCAGGTTCAGGAACGAGGAGGTAAGACAACTGCTGTTTTAGACGGCAGGACCCACTAGGGGTATACCGATTGTGCGGTAGGCCCAAAGGGGTTTTGAATCTGTGTATCTGCCCCCTCTGTCGGAGGGAAGGAGCGAAGGCGCACCGCTCGATCGAACGCTCTTTAGTCAGACCGTTTGATTTGGTTAGTCAGGCGGGGTCCTGGTGTAAATAGCCCTAGCCGGACACCGGTGTCTTGTCTAGACTAGCGTTCTAGGGTGTATATTACGTTCGCTAGGTCGGAGGGACCGGGAGACTAAGCGGCGCCTGTGTAAATTCGGTTCGCTAGTTCTCATCCTATCTGGGCTAAGTGGGAAGGCGTGTAAATTTGGAACCCACTAGACTTTTGATAGTGCGACTAAGAGGCGCCTGTGTAAATTCGGTTCTCTAGCTCGCTATATATGTGGTGATTGGGCAGTGTGGCTAACCAAAACGGGTGTATATAGTTTTAGGTAGTCCATTCAAGGTACTGGCCAATAGTTTAGTTGGGAATTGTAAATGTGTTAACGATTGTTTTAGTAAAGTGTATATCTTGTTAGATAGCGCGAGCTCAGCCGTCTAGCGAGAGTGTTAATAGTGTGTTGCTGTATTATAGTGCACGGTACCATAACCCTGTATATTTACTGACATTATATAATAAGTACTAATCATTGTCGTCCATTGCATGTTTAACACCATAACCACTAATAATTGTATTGTGACCTTAACTTGTGCTTTGACCTATGCTAACCGTACTGTAACCGCTATTTGTAAAAGACGATGTTACTGGGGTGTGTTATAGACGGGTAATTCGTATATAGAGAATTATAGCGTGGGTGACTGTATAGTTACGCCAAAGGGCATAATATTGATTATATAGTGACTGGTGTAACAGCTGTGTGTGTACGGGAATTCCCTGAGTGTTTATTGTTATTGTGTACGTTTCACTTGGTAACCGTACCACGTGGTGCTGTTGCCAGAGGAAACGGGTGTGACTGTTGAATAGTACGCGTGTATAGTATTCGTTGTCGACGACGTTCCATTGTTAAGTATGGGTGCGTCGCAGTCAACGATTCCGGATCCCTTAGGATGTATGGTTAAGAATTTTAAAAAGGGATTCAAAGTTTGTGATTTTGGGGTAAAGATGTCTCCTGTACGTTTGGTCACTTTGTGTACTAGGGAGTGGCCTACTTTGGTTGCGGCATGGCCGCCACGTGGCAGTTTGGATCCAACTCTGGTACAGCGCTTACACGTGGCTGTATCGGGTAGGCCTGAACTTTACGGCCAGTTTCCTTATATTGACTGTTGGAGACAGGCCGTAAATGACTCGCCAAAATGGCTCCAGACATGCCACGAGGAGCAGTGTCGCCTCATGGTAGCTAGGACTTGCTCGTCCACTAGGACTGGTGTTAGGCCCATTTTGGACACGCCCCCTGAGTCCGAGATCCCTTTGCCGCCCCCTTACTTTCCGTTAAGAAGAAGTGACGCAAACGCAGGAAGTCCTGCACCCCTCCCCTCATTACCCTCATCCACTTCCGCTTCCTCCTCCAGTACAGGATCCACCCCCCCTCGTACTAAATCTCCCCTTCCGGAACCAGAATCCACCCCCATTAGAAACGAATATCCTGATTTGGCGCCACTTCAGACTTCCGGTCAAGCTTCATCTAGCTCGGCTCGAAGTGTTTTATTTACGACCTTTTCCCAAAACCGACCTCCCACATCCCCATACCCTATCTCTCCCCGACCGGAACCCATGACTGACGCCTCTCTACGTAGCCCCATCCAAACCCGACAGTTGACTGGTGCCCAACAATTAAAGCACTATCAGATGCCTCTTCGTCTGAATCCCGGGTCAGCTTATATCGATGCCGCAGGTCAAATGGCACACGCTGACCCAGTCTTCGTATATGTCCCATTTACCACAACCGATCTTTTAAACTGGAAGACCCATAATTCCTCGTATACTGAGAAACCACAAGCTATGACTGATCTGTTCACCTCAATAGTACAGACGCATAATCCGACATGGGCTGATTGCCAGCAGTTACTAATGACTTTATTTAACAATGAGGAAAGGACAAGAATAAATCAAGCAGCCATTAAAGCATTAGAGGATAGAGCCCGTGCTTTGAACCAAGCCAATCCAGCAGCATGGGCCGCGACACACTATCCCAACACCGATCCCGATTGGAACGTAATAGGTGCTGATATGGTTCAACTCAGAGCCTATAGAGACGCTATAATTGCTGGCATGAAAGCCGGAGGAAAGAAAGCCATTAACATGTCGAAGACAGTTGAGGTGATCCAGAAAAGCGATGAAGCGCCCAGTGTCTTTTATGACCGATTATTGGAGGCATACCGCTTGTATACCCCCTTTAATCCGGAAGACGCAGACAATTCCCGAATGGTTAACTCCGCCTTTGTCAGCCAAGCATACGGAGATATTAAGCGCAAGCTACAAAAGTTAGAAGGGTTTGCAGGTATGTCCATCACCCAACTAATGGAGGTAGCAAATAAGGTCTATATGAACAGGGATACAGAAAGTAAGAAAGAGGAAGAGCGCAAGATGCGTAAAAAGGCTGATATGCTAGCGGTAGCGATCGCAGGCGTAGATAAACGGGGCCCAGATAGAGGCAATAATAGATGGAGTAGGGAGCCTTTGAGTAGGGATCAATGCGCGTATTGCAAGGAAGAAGGGCATTGGAGGAACGAATGTCCGCAAAGAGAGCAGTACGAGAGAGACCAACCCAGGGCAGGCTACGGAAACTTTAGAGGTAGAGCGAGAGGTAGAGGAGGCCCCGGAGGGAGTAATGGTTATAGAGGGAGTAATGGGAACAGAGGAAGTGTTAGGGAAGACAGGTATATTCCAGCAGCGCAAAGGTCCCGCGATAGAGAAGGTAGGGACTTTGTAGGATTGGCTGACACTGTCATGGAGGACTATTGATACCGACCGGGCTCCATCCCCCTTGGTCGAGCGGAGCCTATGGTCGATGTATCAATAGGGGGGAAAAGGAGTGCGTTCATGATCGACACTGGTGCTGAACATTCAGTGGTGACTAATCTAGTTGCTCCTCCATCTGGAAGGACTATTACTGTGATAGGAGCAACTGGAAGAAGTGCTGAAAAACCGGTTCTTAAAAGTCGACTCTGTACATTGGGAGGCCACGTAGTAAAACACCAATTCCTTTATATGCCTGAATGTCCAGTCCAATTGCTGGGACGTGATATGCTATCAAAATTACAAGCGCAGATTACGTTCCTACCAAATGGAACAACATCCTTAAAGTTTAATGGACCTTCAGGTATTATGACTTTATCCGTACCAAAGGAAGAAGAGTGGCGACTTTATACAGTGTTGACTAGCCAAAACCCTAGGAGTGATGAGACATTGTTTAACATACCAGGAGTTTGGGCAGAGAACAACCCACCAGGACTGGCCCGCAATATTCCACCAATAAAAATTGAACTGAAACATGGGGTTTATCCAGTGAGCCTAAGACAATATCACATTCCGCAGAAGGCTAAGAAGAACATCCAATCCTATCTGGATAAGTTCATACGGTATGGTATCCTAAAATTCTGTACTTCCCCCTGGAACACCCCATTGCTGCCTGTTCAAAAGCCCGGTACAGATGAGTATCGACCTGTACAGGACTTAAGAGCAGTCAATGATGCGGTTGTTAGCATACATCCAGTTGTACCCAATCCATATAACCTGCTTGCTTTAATTCCGGGCGGGGCTACTTACTTCACAGTCTTAGATCTCAAAGATGCCTTCTTTTGCCTCCGAATTGCCGCAGAAAGCCAATGTATTTTCGCTTTCCAATGGGAGAACGCTGTAACGGGCTCAAAACGCCAAATGACTTGGACAAGACTGCCCCAAGGGTTTAAAAATTCACCTACCCTATTTGGTTCAGCTCTAAGTCAAGATCTACTGGATTTCGAGTCTATCCCAGGAGAATGTGTATTGTTACAATATGTAGATGACTTGTTGATAGCAGCAGTTACAAAAGAAAAATGTCAGCAAGCAACGCACGATCTACTACATATTCTCTGGAAGGCAGGATACAAGGTGTCCAGGAAGAAGGCTCAGTTGTGTTTGCCAACTGTCAAGTATCTGGGATTCCATATCTCTGAAGGTCAAAGGATTATGGGGCCAGAGAGAAAAGAAGCTGTCTGCCAAATACCAATACCCAAGAATAGAAGACAAGTGCGAGAATTCTTGGGGGCAGCAGGCTTCTGTAGGATATGGATTCCCAGCTATGCGATACTGGCAAAACCTCTGTACGCAGCCATCAAAGGTACAGAGCACGACCCCTTCTTATGGACCCAAGAACAGCAAACGGCATTTGAAGATGTGAAGAAGGCTTTGATGAGTGCCCCAGCATTAGGTCTACCTGATCACACACGACCATTCTACTTATATGTACACGAGCAAAGAAGAATGGCTGTGGGAGTATTGACACAGTACTTGGGATCATGGCAAAGACCTGTTGCCTACATGTCTAAGCAACTGGATGCAGTGGCCAGCGGACTTCCACCTTGTCTAAGAGCCGTAGCTGCAGCCGCCCTGCTAGTAGCTGAAGCCGATAAACTCACTCTGGGTCAAGAACTTTATGTACGAGTCCCACATGCAGTACAGACGTTGTTGGATTACAAAGGAAATCATTGGTTTAGTAACAGCCGTATGACCAAGTATCAAGCAATGTTGTGTGAAAACCCAAGAGTGCATTTAGAGACTGTAAACACCTTAAATCCAGCTACCCTTTTGCCGCAACCTACTGAAAGTTAACATGATTGTTTGGAAGTAATGGATGAAGTATTTTCAAGTAGACCAGATCTTCGTGATTTTCCCATCCAGAACCCCGATGTTCAATATTACACCGACGGCAGTAGTTATGTGAAAGAAGGGATCCGCTATGCAGGATATGCAGTGACAACAATAGACAAGGTGATAGAAGCTCGGCCACTGGCGAAAGGAACATCAGCACAAAAGGCAGAATTAATAGCACTAACACGAGCGTTACAATTGGCTGAAGGTTTAAGAGTAAATATCTATACGGACTCTAAGTATGCGTTTTTAACCACTCATGCCCACGGAGCTTTGTATAAAGAAAGAGGACTACTGAATTCAGAAGGCAAAGAAATCAAGTACGCAGCTGAAATCCTACAACTATTGGAAGCAGTGTGGGAGCCGAAAGAAGTCGGTATCATACATTGTCGAGCGCATCTGAGAGGAGATGGTGATGTAACCAAGGGAAATCGGATGGCAGATAGTGCAGCTAAGCGTGCTGCTGAATCAGGAAGACAGGAGTATGTGGGGCATATAGCTGCTCTTATACCAACTCCACTGTCCCAATGGACTCCAGTTTATACAGCTCAAGAAGAGGAGTGGTTAAAGACTGAACCGGGAAAGTATTTGGAGAACAAGTGGTATCAGCTAGAAGATGGAAGAATAGTCATACCAGCATCACTAGCGGTAGAAATTGTCCAAAATTATCACAACGGGACACATTCTGGGAGAGACAGTACTGAAGAATCTCTCAGGAAACATTTCTACATACCAAGATTGTCCAACTTGACTCAGGCCATTGTACGCAGATGTGTAACGTGTGCTAAGAATAATGCAAGACAAGGACCAGTAAAGCCACCAGGAGTCCAGTTTATGGGGGGACTCCCCATGTCCGATCTACAAATAGACTTTACAGTAATGCCTAAATCGGGTGGACATCGTTACCTGTTGGTAATTGTGTGCACCTATTCAGGCTGGGTAGAAGCATGTCCTACTCGTACAGAGAAAGCAGGAGAAGTTGTAAGATTCCTGCTACGAGAAATAATACCCCGATATGGACTACCCTGTTCTATAGGATCGGACAATGGTCCAGCTTTTGTTCATCAGTGCCTACAACAACTGACTCATATGCTTGGTATAAAGTGGAGGCTTCATACTGCATATAGACCCCAGAGTTCTGGTAAGGTAGAGAGAATGAATAGAACTATAAAGAACCAGTTGGCTAAAATGTGTCAGGAAACCCAACTTAAGTGGAACGTTCTCTTACCCATAGCTTTATTGCGAATCCGCAGTACCCCTACCAGAAGGATGGGCCTCTCTCCTTTTGAAATCATGTATGGGCGACCACCTCCCGTACTTGGTAACTTAAGGGGGGACTTGAGTCAGTTGGGAGAAGGAATTACCCGGCAGCAGGTTGTAGAGTTGGGTAAGACTATGGAGGAGGTACAGAAATGGGTACAAGATAGATTACCTGTGAATATTTATCCCCCTGTTCATAGTTATCATCCAGGAGACCAAGTGTGGATTAAAGAGTGGAATAATGTACCGTTAGGGCCCAAGTGGAGAGGTCCTTATGTTGTTCTTTTGTCTACCCCTACAGCGATAAAAGTAGCCGAAGTAACTCCGTGGATACATCACTCCAGGGTTAAACCAGCAGCAGTCGATTCTTGGCAAATTACAGCAGATCCAGAGAATCCCTGCAAGATCCGGTTGAAACGCACTACTCAGTCGGAGTAACGAGGAATTATTGTGGATTACAAATTTTATTGTTACAGGTGTGAGTGAGAAGGCCATAATAAAGCCTGTCCGCTTACCAACACATAGTGTATAAGCCAGGAAAGTCTCGAAGGGACACCTGTGAAGACGAGCAGAACTCCATTCCCTGCAGCCCTCACATCCTGGAAGCTGAGGTTCCATCGCACGGACGAAGACTGAGGATGACGGCGAAAGATGTGCTTTTGATTGTGTTTATTTATATGTGTTTTTATATTCAGGAAGGTAGAGGTACCGACACTCCTAGCTGTGAGGTATGCATTAAGACTACGAGAACAGGTAACCATATTTCCCAAACCCTAATTTGGCATTCACAATACGAATGTAAAGGAGAGGTATCAAGATGTAGATACCTAAATATAGACTATAGTGTGTGCCATTTAGGAGTAGGAGAACCTAAGTGCTTCAGTCCAGAGTATCAACCTCGTACAATTTGGTTGACTCTCAGGAATGGAGATCCTCAGGGGACCCTAATTAATAAGACGGTGTTAGAATCCGTACATTCTTCGGGTGTTCTGCTATTTGATGCATGTAAGGCGATATCAAGTGGTAGAAAACCGTGGAATGTATGTGGGGATCTTAGATGGGAGAGGACGTATGGGTCTAATGATAAATATATTTGTCCCAGTAGTAAAAATAAATATGTGAGTCCTAGATGCCCAAATAAAGACTATAACTTTTGTCCATATTGGTCTTGTGTGGGGTGGGCGACTTGGGGACAGACAGTAGATAAAGACATGATAGTGACTAAGTTGCCGACTAGCCCTTATTGTAAGTCTATGGAATGCAACCCAGTCCATATACTTATTAATAACCCCGACAAGTTCCTAGATAAGTATGGAAATTTATTTGGGTTTCAGATATACGGGACGGGTTTAGATCCTGGGACATTATTGTTTATAGGAATAGAGACTGATACGGTATCCTCCCAGACTCATCAAGTATACCATTCCTTTTATGAAGAGATGAGTATAGATAATAAGATCCCCCATAACGCTAAAAACCTGTTCATTGACCTAGCTGAAAGTATTGCCGGTAGTCTTAATGTTACCAACTGCTATGTGTGTGGAGGTACTAACATGGGAGACCAATGGCCTTGGGAAGCAAAGGAGGTAATGTCCGGTTCTGAGGCAGTTGACCAACTAATATCTACACAAGCCGATTATCATTTGAGTGTTAGAGGTAAATCTGAGTGGAGATTAAAGACCTCCATCATAGGTTATGTTTGCATAGCAAGGAAAGGAATAATGTATAATACTTCTGTAGGAGAATTAACTTGTCTAGGGCAAAAAGCTTATGATGATGATACTAAAAATACAACTTGGTGGTCGGCTTCAAATGTCTCAGAACCATCTAACCCGTTTGCTAGATATGCCAGTTTAAAGGATGTGTGGTTTGATTTATCCATCACATCTACCTGGAGAGCCCCAGCAAATTTGTACTGGATCTGTGGTAAGAAAGCCTATTCGGAGTTGCCACAGGACTGGGAAGGGGCATGTGTGTTGGGTATGCTCAAACCATCCTTCTTCTTGTTACCGATTGAAACAGGTGAGACTTTAGGTGTTAAAGTGTATGATGTGAATCATAGGAAGAAAAGGGGACCCTTAGAGATAGGCACCTGGGAAGATAATGAATGGCCTCCCCAGCGTATCATAGATTATTATGGGCCAGCCACGTGGGCAGAAGATGGTACCTTTGGTTATAGAACCCCAATTTATATGCTCAACCGTATTATAAGATTACAGGCGGTGGTTGAGATTATTACTAATGAGACCTCACAAGCACTCAATCTTCTAGCGAAGCATAATACCAGGATGAGGACAGCAGTGTACCAAAATAGATTAGCCTTGGATTACCTTTTGGCAGTAGAGGGAGGTGTATGTGGGAAGTTTAACCTGAGCAATTGCTGTCTTCAAATAGATGACGAAGGGCAAGCAATAGCTGAGCTTACTAGCCATATGGTTAAACTAGTGCATGTGCCTACTCAGGTATGGAAAGGGTACAATCCAAGTAGTTGGTTTGGTAGCTGGTATGAGTGGTTTGGAGGGCTTAAGGCAGTGGTAGGTGGAGTCCTACTGATTTTACTGTTGTGTCTACTCCTACCGTGTCTTATACCCTTAGTAGTTAGGTCTGTGCAAAGCCTGATAGGAAGTATAGCAGAGAGGAAGGCTGCTGCACAGATAATGGCGATATATAAGTATAAGGCTCTAGATCAAGGAGAACCAATGCAGGAAGATGAGTGTTAAAAGATTCACATCATAAGATAAGTCTGGTCTGGTTCATGGTAACCTGAGGTATATGCAAACCAAGGTTAAGTGATGCCTCAAGTAATTGTGAAATATCAGAGGCATCAAAGGGGGGAATGTGATGTAATTCCAGTAAAATACAAGTTTAGCAGGCTAAGATTGCCACAAGGCATATGTATGTATATGTGTTTGTAGTATCAGTTAGTTAATTACACGTAGCTAAGATACTGTTATCACTGTACTGACCAGGTGCAGGAATGTAAGAACTGGAATTACGCGTCCCTCTCCTTTGTATCAGATGAGCCACGTGGTTAGACCGGATGGATGAGTTTAGACTCTATTTATTAAATAGGTTAAGGGTATGTGTGGGTGTAGTTAATTGTGGGAGGAGCTACAGTGCTATATAAGGAATGTACTCTATGTATTCAGTACTCAGACTTTGCTGTATTTTGGTGACGCTAGTCCCTCTGAGTCCCGATCGGTGATCCAATAAAGAATCTCTTCCTTCCTGAAGAAACCTGTGTCCATCCCTCTGTGCTTGGCTTCCGTCAGTTTCTCCGGTATCAGTAGGATAGGTAGGTTGGAGCATTATGTAGAGACTTGTAAGCAAGCATGAGAATCCTAAATTGAGCCCTATATCTTAGAGAAAGCCAATGTATGGACTGACAGTGGGGAGAGGAGAGGGCAGACGGGATGATGTGCCTCGCCGCTGCATTCATTATAGACTGCAACGTAGCAAGCTTGGAAAACGTAAGACCACTGAGAAGGGGATTGCAGAAGACAATGCCAGAGAGAACAACAGCATGGGCCGGCACCTTAGCCAGCTCCGGTGTTAAATTTGTTAAATAAATCAGGACACTCTTTAATATGTCATGTGTTGTTGTTCACGTGAGGTTGTACCTAATTTTAAGTACTGCTAAGGAACAGATGATTGTTATTATGTCCTGATATGTAAAACCATAGAATTCAAAGAGGGTGTACTTTCTTTTTTCATTACACTAGGTTTCTAAAATACTCTGAAATAATTTAAAGATTTGGTGTTCTAAAGTGATTCATAGAACAAGTAGATGTTGGATATAGTGTGTGATATACAGTGAGAATTTTAAAGGGGCTTAAATCAATTTATATGGGAGGAGTCATAAAATGTATTCTTGGGCTAAAGCGCATGGTCTCTTTGCCACGTACCAGTGGGCTTAGCACAGGAGAGATAAAGGAGGCACCTGTAATGCAGGAAGGTAGTGGTGCCCTGCAGACCAGAGGTTAGAAGTCAAACCATTGCACTGTAGTAGTCATGGTGCTTGGAGTGCTCCTTTTACCCCTTAAGGACCAAACATCTGGAATAAAAGGGAATCATGACATGCCACACATGTCATGTGTCCTTAAGGGGTTAATCTCATCTTACTATATCATCATCACCTTATAGCACAGTGTTGCCAAATTTGAAGGAGACTCTTCTCTCACTGCACGAATCTCAGCAGCTGGAATTAAAGCAAATACGTCTTGCACCGAAGTGGCTGAATCTGACCAGAACTGATCCCAGAATGCGTCATCAGTAGCCTCCACCGGCTGCAAAATAAGAAAAACACCAGTAGGTAAACAATGAGGAAGGATGCAAAAAATAACTAGAGGAACATAAATTGTAATGGTTGGGAGGGTATTAACTGATCCAGAAAAAGTACTCTTTCAAATAAAGAACTACATAAGGTAAAGAGTATTTTAAGACAATCGCCAGTTGTCCTTAAGTAAATGTATCAGGATTTCAGCCTAGTTCACTGCACTAGTTGCATCATCTCTTTGTAAGGGGAAGACTTGTGTTTATAAGTTGCATTACACCAGCAAGTTGTTCAATTGAACAACTTTTATAGTAAAAAAAAAAAAAAAAAAAAAAAACACAAATAAAAAAAAGTTGCAAACAAAAGTATATCTACGAATGCCAGTAAAATCCTGCATACCAAATATAAAGATGAATTGCCCTCAGAGGTTAAAAAAAATAAAGCTGTTATTTAATAGTAGAGTTCTGACTTTTTAAAATATCAGGGGAGGGAGGAGGAGGGCAAATTACAGTCTTAAACATCAAAGCAATGTCCCTGTTAGCAACTATTTAAATTGTTCGTAATCAAAACCATTTTGAGCAGTTTAAGCTCACTTTCAACCAATCAGCTACAATGCCAAGCAAGTTCACAGCAGAAAATGTCTGGCTCTCGATGGAGGATAGGCCTGGCACAAAGCTTGACTATGTACATTGGGTTGGCGCCTGGGGACTTCTACACCATAACAATTACAGTGAGCTGTGGTGGCTATGCTTCTTGGAGTATAAGTTTAATGATTATACACCCCCCCCAACCCCCCCATTGACACTTGACTTTTTTTATATTCAATATCTTGTTTTCTTTGTGCCAGATATCAGACATTTTGTTCTCCTCTGACCAAGTCTGGTGTTTGCCCCTTTTGTGTTATTCATTGTTCTGATAGATTGTAAGTAAAATTTATCTGAAACAGAACCTTGCTTAAACAGAACCTATAGTTCCCTTCAATCAAATGCTGCTATCAGGAGCATTTGATTCCAGGGCCGGGTTTCACTCGATGTGGAGGAGGAAGCGAATCAAGTGGCTGCCAGGAAGACAGCCACTAGACGTGGAATTATACCTTCAATGTAAACATTCTACAAAATGGCAGTGTTTCCATTGACAGTTTAAAATGACAGGACCACGGCACCCAGACTACTTCATTGAGAGGAAGCTGTGTGGAATACTTTATTGGTCCTTTTAGCTTCTCTCAGTGTCCAGTTTTGTCAATGTTACCATTATACATAATGAAAAAAAAATTCTTATGCAAAGTAAAGCATAGAGGAACAAATAAATAAAGAATCAGACACAATAAACTACACAGGTGTCAACAGTCCCAAATTTGTCAAGACAGTACTGCATCATGGGGTACTGTCTTAGCAATAATAGGTCCCAGGGACCTGTCCTGCATTTCGAAGTCTGCCCAACAGAGTAAACCTGCCAGGCAGATTTCAGGATGCAAGATCAGACTGGGCACTAGGACCGTGCATACAGCGCCTCAGTTATACTCCACGCAAGGTCTGCCTTGATGGGTCAGGTTGTCAGTCTGCCCATTTCAAGGGCGGGTCCACCTCTTTCATGGGTGGACTAGACCCCTCTAACCTCTAACCTGCCCACCTCCATCCCGGAAAGTGGGCAGACAAGTTTGTCAGGTAAAAAAACTATTTAGGGGGCGGAGCCTGGACGCCGAACAGAGCAGTCGCACTGTAGACAAGCTCCGGGCAAAACGGCCAAAAACCTGTTAATTAAACCACAATTCTCCACACAGACTGCTTATCAACCCAAGCGAAAGGGGTACAGCATGGAAACGGAGATTCATCGAGATCCTGAGCAAAACAGGCAGCCGCAACCGGGAGAGAGACCTGAGGCCTACCTGCGGACTACTCAGAAGGTACAGGGGAGACGGGCAATCCCCCAGCCGACTGCAGCCCACAGAGTCGGAGGTCTCTCTGGAACACCACCTCCACCCCCCCGCCGGTGAGGGATATCCCGGCGACCACAGCATGTAACCCAAGACGGAGGTACCAACATCAGCTCAATAACGCTGCAGGGCAAAAGACAACCAACATGGCGGCAACCACATGGGCATCAACATCCGAGGCCTGCTTGATCCCACTGTCGGAAAGGCTAAACCGACTATTCGCAAGCTTCTGGGCCAAGATCATGAGCCGTGGGGTCACCCCGGAGTCAAGAGACCCCAAGCAGACGCACGCAAAGCTGAAACGAACCCCGAGGGGGATCTGGGCAGCAGGGAGAAGGAGGCCTAAAACCTCGAAGGGGACTTATCCAGGGCCACCCCCGCAACACTCCACCATTAAGCATCCAGCCCCATTGGAGAGAGAGCGCGGCACTGTTAGGCCCCGCACTCACAGACAAAAAGTCCCGGGGAGCCACACAGGACTTTCTTATACTCACCACTAGACGGCACCAGCGACCGATACAGGCCGGTTCACCGCACAAAGACCAAGGCCACCAGCATCCTTCATAACTACTAATGGCGGCTCCAGCACCAGCATGAAACCGAAGGCAGCAGAGACCGACTTATCCAACGAGCCCAGACACCACCGTGGACTTTTGCCACTCAAACCTACATTCCAGCCGCTAACAGGCATCGGCTGAGCATCCCCAGATAGACACTCCAAACACGGGCTCACTCGGATCATTCCCCAGGACTGAGACGAAACACCACCCTAAGCAATAGTGTACATAATCCACAACATACCATACGCTCCGAAACCCACACATCTCTATGGCCTACAGCTGCTGCCACAGAACCCAGTTGTCCCCACCGCAAACAAGGCAGATGTTACTACTGCTCCTATGCATTAACGTACATTTTTCTGCACGCATGCTTTTCAAGTGACCACACTCCACACACTGAGGCAGCTAAAAGGTTAACCCCAAGACTAACACTACACAGACATATTCCACCTAGAAGACACACACCTATACATGCATACAACATCGTTAAACCCCAGCACAGCTCCATATGTTACACAATCTATTTTTGTCTACGTTAGCAGAAAACAAACACGTTACTCAACTAGCTAGTAACTTAATCTAAAGGAACCCGCTTAGATGCGCTGATATGGCACAGAGTATAGTCTCTGGGTAAAGCTAACACTTAAACGATGCTCTAACACCATGGCAGACCAAGCCTGTCTAAGTAGCGGACTTGCCGCTAAACGCCTGTGTCTGGTTAATCTCCAAGGTCTTATCTTTGTTTAATTTTGGGAATGTGAAATGAAGCCTGTTTATATTTTTATGTTTATATTGCCTACATCGTTAACAAATAGTGCCGTTACTCAACGGCCATGCCGGCATAATTAGAAATAGACAGCTACCTGCCGCTAGCATGGAACCTACATTAGCGTATAGCACGACATATCCCAACCCTGCAGAACTTTATTTGCATGTACCCATAAACGTTGTAAACTCATCCTTAAACTTAAACTTAGCCTGTATTCACACACTAACCCTTGACACAGCATTAGAATTTCATGACTAGATAGCAAAGCGGTGCTACATAGGGTGATGAAAATGTTTAACTCTTACCTGTTGTTATGTTTTGAACGAGAAGCATTCATTCGTAAATAACAAACTGCTGAGAACCATACCTAGACATGTCTGCCTAGCCCGATCATAATACATTTAAAAAATGTGCTGTTACCTTCATGCCATATTTGTGTCAAACTGTGATATACATGAGTTTTTATATGCCGTTGTGGCATTGTCAAATGTTCTGTTGCCTCATGCACAATGAAAAATAAAGAATAAAAAAAAAAACTATTTAGTAGCAGATTAGAATAAATATATTTTAGTTGGATTTAGCATTATGAAGAGTAGGCACCAGGTGGTACCGGTTTTCAGTACTTTTATACTGTGTCTTTTTGAGGTTAAAGGGTTACTCCAACCACCATTACCCCTTCAGTGGTTTCATGGTGGTAGGAGTATGGTGGTTCAGAGCTTTTAATTGTCTGCCAAGGATTAGTTGCCCCCCCCCAACACACATGACTTAGGAAATAAAGCAACTGTGAAGTTGCAGGAAATCAGAGAAATAAATTGGTATACAAAAAGGAAATATCTTTATGGATAAAGTGAAATATACAATACGTTGTAGATGGGATGATGGTAGTTGTAATCCAGGAAAGAGGCTATTTTGTTTTTGAATGAGAAAACTCCTTTTACCCTCCCTCCCCTTGCCCGCTCAAATTGCATGCATACGACCTAAGTCAGCGAAACAGTCCAATCACAGGTTTCTCAGTGATTGGACTACGCAAGGCCCCTGTGATGTTGGACGGGAGCATGGAAGCTTATTGGCAGGGGTTCTATGGGGCTGTGGGGGGGGGGGGGGGGGGGTTACCCAAGAGTAATGCTCTATACGGCATAGTATATTAAAAAAAACATATGAGTTGGAGTAACCCTTTAAGCCCTTAGTGACCAGACTGCTTTTCAATTTTCTTACCGTTTGGGACCAGGGCTGTTTTTACATTTCTGCTGTGTTTGTGTTTAGCTGTAATTTTCCTCTTACTCATTTACTGTACCCACACATATTATATTGCATTTTTCTCGCCATTAAATGGTCTTTCTAAAGATACTATTATTTTCATCATATCATATAATTTACTATAAAACAAATGATAAAATATGATGAAAAATTGTAAAAAAACGGGGGCGGGGCCTGGCTGCTGCCTGAACAGGACGCAGGGTGAGGGAGCTCAACCGCACTAAAGACACACCACGCTACATTATGCCTTCCTGGGCCTAGAGTCACCCGGGGAATACCCTCAAAGCACAGACCACGCATGCACGAGAGAACAACGAGCCGATGCCAACGTGGTACAGCTCCCTGTAACTTCCCGGCTGGGAACAACTTGGACTCAAAGAATACCCAAGTTAGTGGCAACAAGGTGCAGGCTCTGGAACAGGCCTGGGGCCTGGGGAGTACCTCGCTCTCAACCAACAGCGTGGCTTGCTGCAGGGGACATTGCACGTATGTAAAACAGGTGCCCAACCAGGGAATCGGCTAGCCTCATGACTCTGGGAGATGGCTGCAGGCCGAGATCAGTCACCGGACAGGGACTCTGACTCAAGACTGCTAACCCAGCGGTATCAAAGCGTATATGTTTTAATTTGTTTTGTTTTATTTTCTTTTAGGCTTGTTGCCACCTATGCTACCTATCTCTTAAATGCAATAACTAATAGCCAACTAGCAAGCTAATGTATCGACAGTATATACTCGAGACTTTCAAACCAAAAAATGTGCTAATACTGCATGCCACAAAATGTTTAACATATGTACTTTTTGCTTGCATCTGCTGTTGTGGCAATACGAGCGTGTTTGTTTAACTATGCACTGCAAAAATATTAAATAAAAATAAATTAAAAAATTGTAAAAAAAAACAAAAAAAAAAACACACCACTTTTTCTAACTTTGACCCCCAAAATCTGTTACGCATCTACAACCGCCAAAAAACACCCGTGCTAAATGGTTTCTAAATTTTGTCCTGAGTTTAGAAATACACAATGTTAACATGTTCTTAGCTTTTTTTTGGAAAGTTATAGGGCTATAAGTACAAGTAGGACATTGCTGTTTGAAATATATATTTTTAAAATATATCAATAGTGACCATTGTAACACTTATCTGTCATAAATCTCTGAATCACACCTCACATGTACATATTTATTTTTTTGAATTCTTTATTTTTGACAGTGCAGCAGGGAGTATACAAATTGCAGTGGTATGCACATGTATATTTCCGTAATAGACAATTGGCAAGCAGAAAAGGTTATGCATACTGCACTGTTGTTTTTGGTTTAAAAGCGAAGTATACATAGAATACATCAATTATATGGTATACCCAGCCCATATGGTGACATCTGTCAGCTATTGTCGTGTACTGTATGTGTCTGATCAGAAGGGTTGGCTAGAAGACATCTCATATGTCGGCTAGGCTTGCAAGAATGTATATGTTAGGCGGATGAGTTGAGTCGAGGGTAATGAAAATGAGATGAGGGAAGTAAAGTAATTTATGAGTGGGTACGTCCAGTGTTGTCCCCAGGGTGCGTACGTGTTGTCGTGTCAGTGAGTCTTGTGTATCCCTGTCGGGGGTTACCTCTCCGGTATCGGTTGCAAGTCTTGGGCTGCAACTCTCTAGGGTAACGAGGCCCGGAAGGGGGTGGGGGGAGAGAGGAGAGAGATGTCTCGTCCGTGGTTAGGAATCCTCAGGCCAGAGGTCACGTAGGTTGGCTGTGTCGGCCTAAGTATGTGAGGTGTTGCGAAGGCTATCTTAAACAATCAACCAATGAAAAGAGTAACAAAAAAAAAAAACATAAATATAAAACAACTATAAACTGAAGAATTTTGTGAACAGAGAGAAAGTTCAAACCAGTGTTATAGGTTATAAGCCTGAGTGGTCATCGGTGGTGGTGTTAGGAGGAGCCAGATCGTCCAACAGGTGAACTGAGGGTGGCTGCTCGTAGTGTAATCCTCAGGTCAGTCTCTCCTGTCCTGGGCGTCGCCCCGTGCGGGGGGTGAATTATTTGATGGCAGAGGGGTCTATGTGGTCTCGTGATGCCAATCTTATGTAGGTGAGCTTCTAGCTCCGTGTAGCTCCGGTCCCTGTAGGCAACATTCATGTGAGTGAATAGAAGCTGCTTAGGAATTCCCCAGCGGTATTGGATCTCCTGTGCTCGAAGGATGTTCAGCAGCGGTCTCAGCGACCTGCGCCATGCGATGGTGTTGCGGGTGAGATCAGGGAACAGCGTTAGGGATGAGCCCTCGAAGTGTATTGGGGTCTTCCCCCTTGTGGCTGTGAGCAGCAGGGCCTTATCCGACATTGATTGAAATCGTATGATAAGGTCTTATGGGTATGTCGAGTGGTATCTCCTCTCCCATGTCGAGTTGGTTGCCTTCCAAGGAGTAAGAGGAGTCATCTCCCTCCAGCGCCATTTTGTCCGATGCGGCCCTTTGGGCGCCCCTCAGGAGTTCACCGATATCTCGGCTTGTTGGGGTCCGATCGCTCTTGGGTTTTTTGTTTTTCCGTCCCATTCTCCTTTCCCCTCGACTGGTGACGGGATTTGGCTTCGGAGATCTCCGTTCCCGGTATATTTTGTAGTATAAGCGAGCCAGGCTCGGAGCTCGGGGAAAACGTGTCCTCTCTGTTCCACAGTTGGCTCCGCCCCTCGTACATATTTTTTTTTAAAGTAGAAAATACAGGGTATTCAATATGGGGTATGTCCAGTCTTTTTTAGTAGCCACTTGGTCACAAACACTGGCCAAAGTTAGCATTAATATTTGTTTGTGTGTTAAAAATGCAAAAACACATTAAGCAATCTAACTTTGGCCAGTGTTTGTGACTAAGTGGCTACTAAAAAAGACTGAACATTTGCAATACCTTGGGTTGTCTTTTTTTGCAAATGGTATGCCATCATGGGGGTAATTCTTATTTCTGGGCTACCATACACTCTCAAAGGTAACATAACCAATCCGGCAAATTTCAATGTGAAAAAAAAAGAAAATCAAGCCTTATATTTGACCCTGTAACTTTCAAAAACACTATAAAACCTGTACATGGGGGGTACGGTTATACTCAGGAGACTTTTTTGAGCACAAATATTAGTGTTTCAAAACAGTAAAACGTATTGCAACAATGATATCATCAGTGAAAGTGCCGTTTGTGTGTGAAAAGTGCAAAAAAGTAACTTTCACTGACAATATCATTGCTGTGATCTGTTTTACTGTTTTGAAACACTAAAATGTGTTCAGCGAGGTCTACCGAGTAAAACAGTACCCCATGTACAGGTTTTAGGGTGTCTTGGAAAGTTACAGGGTTAAATATAGTGCTAGCAATTTAAATTCTCTGGACTTTTGGCCTGGGTTGTCAGGCAGGTCCCCCCAATTGCAATCAATAAAATTTCTTAATTATGTAAAAATATTACATAAATATGCACGTAGAATTTAAACATTTATACAGATTTATATATTTGAAGTCTACCTGTATATTTATGAAATTATTTAAGTAATTATGCATATAGACATATGTATATTTCGTATTATTTTTATTGTTTCATTCTAAGTGTATTTTGATATAAATATATATACCTGCCTGATGGCTTCCGATGCTCTGCCTCACTACCGGGCACCACGTGGGGCAACCCGGAAGTGATTGTTCCGGGGGGCGATTATCCGGTGGCCCGGCAGCGAGGGGGGTATTGCAGGGTGCCTCGACATCAAGGCATCTCTGCAATACCGTGAGAGCGTCTGGAAGCGATCATGATCGATTCCAGTGCTCTAATTCGCTGCGGACGTATCAGGTACATCCGCAGTCCTTAAGGACCGTTTTTTGTCAGACGTACCTGATACATCCGTGGTCGGGAAGGGGTTAAAGGAACACTAAAGCATTAGGAATACCAAATAAAAAAATAATATTATAATGTTTCTGTTCCTATAAGTGGCTGGAACCTCGCTGTGAGGGTTTAAAAGGAGAATATTACTTACCTTTACTACCTCGCGGCGCTAGTCTCGCTACGGTTACTCTGCCTCTTTAGCACGCAGTAATTCCATGGCCCTTAGGGAAACATTGGGAGACTAGGGTGCACGTACGGAAAAACCATCTGATTGAATAGCAAAGTTTAACTTGGCTATGTAGGCCCATTTGCGCCAGGCAGGAAGACGGCCTTTATTGGTGTATTTAACCCTTCCATGTAAACATTGCTGTTTCAACTAAACACCAGAGTTTTACATGGAAGGATTAAAATAACAGGAACACTGCATCGAGACCACTTCACTGAGATAAAGTGGTCTGGGATACTTTAGTGGTCCTTTAAGAGTCTTACAGGTACTTGGGTGGTTATGATCCAAAACTTGCAGAAGTTTTGTACCTTTTTTTTCCACCAGTGATCATGACCAGCTATAGTCTGTGCATGTACAGGTTGCTGATGCACAATGACAACTCCCAATACCACTAACAATCCAGCGTTTCATGGCAACCCTCAACTGGCTGCTTTAACTAGCAAGAGGTATGCAGTTCTTTATATGGAAAATGTCATAGAATTTATACAAATAACAGTATGTGTGTGTACTTTAAAATGTGGGTTTACTTTTCCAAAACACTAAATACATAAGGCTGACTTTGTCTCATCTGGGTTTTCAAGCAAAAAATTAGAACAAAAGAATGTCCCAATATTTAATCAATAAAAAGCATACAAACTTTCTATTTGAGGGAGAGGATTATATTTAACTACATGTGGTAAAGTGTAATCCGTGGCACCATGTCACTGACATAGAAATGGCCAGACTAAGAATTTGCCTTCCTGATGGTCTGAACGGCTCCCATAGGTTGCAGGAAAGCAGGCTGCCTGTGAGAGTCAGGAACAGCTTCATGGCTCCAGTTCATCCTGGGTAATGGCACACAGAGGAAGAGATTACATTAAATCCTTCAATGCTGAGTCGGAATGTCCCACAAGAGCGCAAGACAGGTGCAGATCCAAGGAGGGTGCACCAGAGCAAGTGCCCCCCAAATCTGCAGACAGCCACATTGAATGGGTTTAACCCCTGAAGGTAAGAATGTGCCGGGGAGCCTCCTGGCACCATAACAAATTCATTCATATGAAGGTGTTATGATGCCTAACCTGTCCCTTCAACTGACCAGCTCAACATCTTAACATCAGCAAGCACAAGCTGCTCTACAGTCTGACCGCTTTAATTGAAGCATTGCTCTGGAGCAGAAGTGAGTAAGGAGGAAGAAGTCACATTAAAAATTGGAACCAAACCTGTAATTCTAAAATCCATGCATTTAAATGGGAAATTCTGAATAAGAAGCCAAGTTTTTCCCCATGCAAAAAAATATAGTCTATAGTCAAAAGTTAAACTGTGCCTCAGCCAAATGATATTGATTGCAAAGCATGGCATCAGACCGGGCACCCCAACATCCATGCGTTTCAATGAGAAATAGCTAGCTAATTGAGAGGTTGATTTGATATGTGGTATGGCTGTGAACGTTTTTAAAGGAACACTATAGTGTTAGGAATACAAATACATGTATTCCTAACGCTATACAGCCTTAGTACCCCTTCCGCTGTGAATAAATGGTTAACCTTAATCCAGCACCGGCTCCCTCGGCACTGGTGACCTCTCCCCCTCCATCGACGTCAGCTCCCGAGTGGAGCCGAAGCGTCAAATAAGTGTGATTTACTCTGTGTAAATCGCAGAAGCAGCCTCTAGCGGCTGTCAGGGAGACAGCCACTAAGATGCTGGATTAACCCTGCAGTGTAAACATAGCAGTTTCTATGAAACTGCTATGTTTTCAGCTGCAGGGTTAAAACTAGGGGGACCTGGCACCCAGACCACTTCATTGAGCTGAAGTGGTCTGGGTGCCTATAGTGGTCCTTTAATTAGGTATGCTCGTGATACATCACTGTGGCAGACCTCCGATACACAACCAGAGTATCTCCACCAAAGTCGCTCTCCTTTTCCCGCAGAGTGTTAATCGATATAGCCGCAAACACCCAAACATCAGTCGAAACTTGATGAAGCATGAAACACAGGAATTCTTTATTGGGTTACAGTGCACATATTTATACAAAGACCCCCGTTAGGGGGTAGTTAACTCAAACAATGCAAATCCCACCCAGGCTTCTCTGTGTTTGGGAGAGAACTAGATTGAGTGCCGCTAATCTACCTAACCTCCCAAAAACAGGGCGCCTTAAAATCTCCACCCCATTATACGTTTCTACCCCAGTAAACCCTGCATATGTGGTATCTCTGGATAGCTTTACTGTAGAACTGTCTACAGTTCAAATAGCGCCCTGATCATCTTTACGATGCAAGATCGCCAACAGGTTAAGGGTTGGACTAACCACAGCGGAGTACCGGGTCAATGAACACTTCCATGCATCAAGTCTGAGTTGCTAGGCTGCTCCGGAGTATATAACCTGGTCAGATTTCAGGGCACTTGATCTAGTAGTGTCTTCTAGGAGAAGGCAAGAGCCATAGCAAGGCGATTGTCAGTCTTTTCTACTTTTTAGCATCTCGTAACAACCACACATCCAGGTCCAGTGTTTGAGGAACAGGTATCAGTGTAAACGCCTTAAAATGGAATCTGATCTGTACCAAAAGTGATCACTATAGGGCTCAGGAAAGCCAACGTGAATTCCTGCTTAGAAGCATCTGGCTCTCCAGTGTTTGTAGTAGCCGGGCAGACGCCAGTTAAGAAGTAAAACTTTTCAAACACATTGTGACTACTTACAATTGAGGGAACAAACCAGGTACCATCGCCAATACAGTAGTATGTAGTAGTTATGGTGCCTGGTGTGTTCCTTAGGTGAATTAGGTGTTTAGAGTGTCTCTTTAAGGTGAAGTCCTAAAGTTATATTCATATTAAAAAAAACAGACTATCGTGATAAGTATGAAAGAGACTTTTTTTAAAAAAAATTAAAAACTAGCAAAGCAATTCACTAAAATTAGTTTTTAAAGTGAATTTCAAATTCAAGGCATTAGTAGCTGAACTGGAAGCATAGCTATGTTAAAGATGTTTCCAGTTTGGCTATTTTGACCTTAAATGTGAAATTCAGCTCGAATTCACTTTGAACGCTCACTTTAGTGAATAACTCTATAAAACTGAAATGTTTACACAGTCATACATTTTTGCCACATGTGAGGTTTTTGTTTTTTTTTGTTAGTTTTTATTAATGTTTACGTGAACGTGAGAACAGACGTTCACAGCATAAAAGCATTTTGTGTTGGGAGAAAGCATATGTACAATAGTGATTATCACAATAATTCTATAATGTAAGGCACCTGGCTAGAATCTCACTGAGGTATATACATTTTCTATCCAAATTCTAGTGAAATGAAAAATCTAATTACAAAATTCTGGATATAATTAGTGAAAGCGGACTATGGCACAGTTAGAGTTTTTTTCCCCAAATCAGTTATTGTTGCTCAAATTTTGCACTTCAGCTCACTACAATTTGATATTTACAGAAATAACTCAAAATTGTGGCATAATAATGAGGGGAAAAAATTATGAGAAATAAAGACAGAAAAATGATAAAATGATAGGGTACAAAGAGAGTGAGGACAAAGAAAAAGTTTTTTTTAAAAAGTGTAAGAAAGATGAAGTAATAACAAATAGACAAATGGTTGCGACATAAAGTTCAGCTATTTTTCGATAGCTAGACTATAACCCTAATCTTTATATGAACTCCATTTGCAAGAAAAGAAAAATAAATATGTTGTCACAAAAAGGATAAGATTCACCCAGGCTCAAGACCAGAAGGATTCAAAACAAAGACAAACAAAACATAGACAAATGAACTAAGCAACAGGTTTAAAGAAAGAGGATAACCCAAAAGTTATCAAACATACACTCGTCAAAATGAATAGCTCATTAAATACCAGAATGAAATAAGATGCATTAGTAAATATGACAGGGATGTAAACAATGAGATAACAATTCTAAAATAACTCTGGCGAATTCTATACAGCTATAAAATGTGAGAAATGAAAACATGGACATTGCCTACAGATTGATAACCCACACGAAAGAGAAGGTGGTGTGGTGGAATCTCGGTAAAAATAAATTTAGTAGGCCGAGATTACCACGTGGCATGTGTACGTGCATATGCTGACGTATCGATCAGTTGGTTGCACGAGGCAAGATACGATCAGTAGTGTACGGAGCATGTGCAAGAATACAGGATATAGTATTCCCCTCCTCCATTGTGCTGGACAAGCCATGCGGTCAAACAGGAAGTTAATTCTTATTTGTGTTGATTGGTTAAGAGAATGTGCGGGTGGAGCTTAATATGGGAGGAGTTATGTGCCTATATAAGGAGCCTGCACTATTGTCCGGGGCTCAGAACTTGTTGTATTTTGGTGACGTTAGTCCCTCTGAGTCCCGATCGGTGATCCAATAAAGAATCTCTTCCTTCCTGAAGAAACCTGTGTCCATCTCTCTGTGCTTCGCTTCCGTCAGTTTCTCCGGTATCATTTGGTGCATTGGCCGGGAAACTCATCGTTCAACGGTAGCTGAGAGGCAGAGGCGTGAGACGGTCTATCTTTGCCCACGTTCTCTACGGCTGCACCCCTGAACTTCTGCGTGGACCTCCCTTCGTCTCGGCGCCACTGGTCTGTTGTCCAGGAGATCATCGGCCTCTACGTAAGAAGTGCTGGGGTGTCCCCGTCGATGAGTGTGAACTCAGGTTCAGGAACGAGGAGGTAAGACAACTGCTGTTTTAGACGGCAGACCCACTAGGGGTATACCGATTGTGCGGTAGGCCCAAAAGGGGTTTAAATCTGTGTATGGAATCTGCCCCCTCTGTCGGAGGGAAGGAGCGAAGGCGCACCGCTCGATCGAACGCTCTTTAGTCAGACCGTTTGATTTTGTTAGTCAGGCGGGGCTCTGGTGTAAATAGCCCTAGCCGGACACCGGTGTCTTGTCTAGACTAGCGTTCTAGGGTGTATATTTTGTTCGCTAGGTCGGAGGGACCGGGAGACTAAGCGGCGTCTGTGTAAATTCGGTTCGCTAGCTCTCAACCTATCTTGGCTAAGTGGGAAGGCGTGTAAATTTGGAACCCACTAGACTTTTGATAGTTATCGACTAAGAGGCGTCTGTGTAAATTCGGTCCTCTAGCTCGCTATATGTGGTGCTTGGGCAGTGTGGCTAACCAAAACGTATGTAGATTGTTTTTAGGTAGTCCATTCAAGGTACTGGCCAATAGTTTAGTTGGGAATTGTAAATGTGTTAAAGATTGTTTAGTAAAGTGTATATCTTGTTAGATAGCGCGAGCTCAGCCGTCTAGCGAGAGTGTTAATAGTGTGTTGCTGTATTATAGTGCACGGTACCATAACCCTGTATATTTACTGACACTGTATATAAGTACTAATCACTGTCGTCCATTGCATGTTTAACACCATAACCACTAATAATTGTATTGTGACCTTAAATTGTGCTTTGACCTATGCTAACCGTACTGTAACCGCTATTTGTAAAAGACGATGTTACTGGGGTGTGTTATAGACGGGTGATTCATATATAGAGAATTATAGCGTGGGTGACTGTATAGTTTCGCCAAAGGGCATAATATTGATTATATAGTGACTAGTGTAACAGCTGTGTGTGTACGGGAATTCCCTGAGTGTTTATTGTATTATTGTGTACGTTTCACTTGGTAACCGTACCACGTGGTGCTGTTGCCAGAGGAAACGGGTGTGACTGTTGAATAGTACGCGTGTATAGTATTCGTTGTCGACGACGTTCCATTGTTAAGTATGGGCGCGTCGGAGTCAACGATTCCGGATCCCTTAGGTTGTATGGTGAAGAATTTTAAAAAGGGATTTACAAAATGTGATTTTGGGGTTAAAATGTCTCCTGTACGTTTGGTCACTTTGTGTACTAGGGAGTGGCCTACTTTGGTTGCCGCATGGCCGCCACGTGGCAGTTTGGATCCAACTCTGGTACAGCGCTTACACGTGGCTGTATCAGGTAGGCCTGAACTTTACGGACAGTTTCCTTATATTGATTGTTGGAGACAGGCCGTAAATGACTCGCCAAAATGGATCCAGACATGCCACGAGGAGCAGTGTCGCCTCATGGTGGCTAGGACTTGTTTGTCCACTAGGACTGGTGTTATGCCCATTTTGGACACGCCCCCTGAGTCCGAGATCCCTTTGCCGCCCCCTTACTTTCCTTTAAGAGGAAGTGACGCAAATGCAGGAAGTCCTGCACCCCTCCCCTCATTGCCCTCATCCACTTCCGCTTCCTCCTCCAGTACAGAATCCACCCCCTCTCGTACTAAATCTCCCCTTCCGGAATCAGAGCTAACCCCCACTAGATCTGAATATCCTGATTTGGCGCCACTTCAGACTTCCGGTCAAGCTTCTTCTAGCTCGGCTCGAAGTGTTTTATTCACTACCTTTTCCCAAAACCAAGCTCCCACATCCTCATGCCCTATCTCTCCCCGACTGGAACCCATGACTGACGCCCCTCTACGTAGCCCCATACAAACCCGACAACTGACCGGTACCCAACAATTAAGACATTACCAGATGCCTCTTCGCCTGAATCCCGGGTCAGCCTATATCGATGCCGCAGGTCAAATGGCACATGCTGACCCAGTCTTCGTATATGTCCCATTTACAACAACCGATCTCTTAAACTGGAAGACCCACAATTCCTCGTATATCGAGAAACCACAAGCTATGACTGATCTGTTCACCTCAATAGTTCAGACACATAACCCGACATGGGCTGATTGCCAGCAGTTATTAATGACTTTGTTTAACAATGAGGAAAGGACAAGAATTAATCAAGCAGCCATTAAAGCGCTAGAGGATAGAGCCCGTGCTTTGAATCAAGCTAATCCAGCAGCATGGGCCGCAACACATTATCCCAATACCGATCCCGACTGGAATGTAAACGGTGCTGATATGGTTCAACTCAGAGCCTATAGAGACGCTATAATTGCTGGCATGAAAGCCGGAGGAAAGAAAGCCATTAATATGTCGAAGACAGTTGAGGTGATTCAGAAAAGTGATGAAGCGCCCAGTGTCTTTTATGACCGATTATTGGAGGCATACCGCTTGTATACCCCCTTTAATCCGGAAGACGCAGATAATTCCCGAATGGTGAACTCCGCCTTTGTCAGCCAAGCTTACTGAGATATTAAGCGCAAGCTACAAAAGTTAGAAGGGTTTGCAGGTATGTCTATCTCCCAACTAATGGAGGTAGCGAATAAGGTATATATGAATAGGGAAACAGAAAGTAAGAAAGAGGAAGAGGGCAAGATGCGTAAAAAGGCTGATATGCTAGCGGTAGCAATCGCAGGCGTAGATAGACGGGGCCCAGATAGAGGCGATAGTAAGTGGAATGAGGAACCTCCAAGTAGAAATCAGTGCGCATACTGTAGGGAAGAAGGGCATTGGAGAAATGAGTGTCCGCGAAGAGAACAGTCTGAGAGAGACAGACCTAGGACAGGTTATGGAAACTTTAGAGGCAGAGCGAGAGGTAGAGGAGGCCCCGGAGGGAGTAATGGTAATAGAGGGAGTAATGGGAACAGAGGAAGTGTTAGGGAAGACAGGTATTTTCCAGCAGCGCAAAGGTCCCGCGATCGAGAAGGTAGGGACTTTGTAGGATTGGCTGACACGGTCATGGAGGACTATTGATACCGACCGGGCTCCATCCCCCTTGGTCGAGCGGAGCCTATGGTCGATGTATCAATAGGGGGAAAAAGGAGTGCGTTCATGATCGACACTGGTGCTGAACATTCGGTGGTGACTAATCTAGTTGCTCCTCCATCTGGAAGGACTATTACTGTGATAGGAGCAACTGGAAGAAGTGCTGCAAAACCGGTTCTTAAAAGTCGACTCTGTACATTGGGAGGTCACGTAGTAAAACATCAATTCCTTTATATGCCTGAATGTCCAGTCCAATTGCTGGGACGTGATATGCTATCTAAGTTACAAGCGCAGATTACGTTCCTACCAAATGGAACAACATCTTTAAAGTTTAATGGACCTTCAGGTATTATGACTTTATCCGTACCAAAGGAAGAAGAGTGGCGACTTTATACAGCGTTGACTATCCAAAACCCTAGGAGTGATGAATCCTTATTCAACATACCAGGAGTGTGGGCAGAGAACAACCCACCAGGACTGGCCCGCAATATTCCACCTATTAAAATCGAACTAAAACTTGGGGTTTATCCAGTGAGCCTAAGACAATACCACATCCCGCAGAAGGCTAAGAAGAACATCCAATCTTATCTGGATAAGTTCATACGGTATGGTATCCTAAAATTCTGTACTTCCCCCTGGAACACCCCATTGCTGCCTGTTCAAAAGCCCGGTACAGATGAGTATCGACCTGTGCAGGACTTGAGAGCAGTCAATGATGCGGTTGTTAGTATACATCCAGTTGTACCCAATCCATATAACCTGCTTGCTTTAATTCCGGGCGGGGCTACTTACTTCACAGTCTTAGATCTCAAAGATGCCTTCTTTTGTCTCCGAATTGCCGCAGAAAGTCAATGTATCTTCGCTTTCCAATGGGAAAACGCTGTAACGGGCTCAAAACGCCAAATGACCTGGACAAGACTGCCCCAAGGGTTTAAAAATTCACCTACCCTATTTGGTTCAGCTCTAAGTCAAGATCTACTGGATTTCGAGTCCATCCCAGGAGAGTGTGTATTGTTACAATATGTAGATGACTTGTTGATAGCAGCAGTTACAAAAGAAATATGTCAGCAAGCGACGCACGATCTACTACACATTCTCTGGAAGGCAGGATACAAGGTGTCTAGAAAGAAGGCTCAGTTGTGTTTGCCAACTGTCAAATATCTGGGATTCCATATCTCTGAAGGTCAAAGAATTATGGGGCCAGAGAGAAAAGAAGCTGTCTGCCAAATACCGATACCCAAGAATAGAAGACAAGTGCGAGAATTCTTGGGGGCAGCAGGCTTCTGTAGGATATGGATTCCCAGCTACGCGATACTGGCAAAACCTCTGTATGCAGCGATCAAAAGGTACAGAGCACGACCCCTTCTTATGGACTCAAGAACAGCAAACGGCATTTGAAGATGTGAAGAAGGCTTTGATGAGTGCCCCAGCATTAGGTCTACCTGATCACACACGACCATTCTACCTGTATGTACATGAGCAAAGAAGAATGGCTGTGGGAGTATTGACACAGTACTTGGGATCATGGCAAAGACCTGTTGCCTACATGTCTAAGCAACTGGATGCAGTGGCCAGCGGACTTCCACCTTGTCTAAGAGCCGTAGCTGCAGCCGCCCTGCTAGTAGCTGAAGCCGATAAACTCACTCTGGGTCAAGAACTTTATGTACGAGTCCCACATGCAGTACAGACGTTGTTGGATTACAAAGGAAATCATTGGTTTAGTAACAGCCGTATGACCAAGTATCAAGCAATGTTGTGTGAAAACCCAAGAGTGCATTTAGAGACTGTAAACACCTTAAATCCAGCTACCCTTTTGCCACAACCTACTGAAAGTCAACATGATTGTTTGGAAGTAATGGATGAAGTATTTTCAAGTAGACCAGATCTTCGTGATTTTCCCATCCAGAACCCCGATGTTCAATATTACACCGACGGCAGTAGTTATGTGAAAGAAGGGCTCCGCTATGCAGGATATGCAGTAACAACAATAGACAAGGTGATAGAAGCTCGGCCACTGGCGAAAGGAACATCAGCACAAAAAGCAGAATTGATAGCACTGACACGAGCGTTACAATTGGCTGAAGGTTTAAGAGTGAACATCTACACGGACTCCAAGTATGCGTTTTTAACCACTCATGCCCACGGAGCTTTGTATAAAGAAAGAGGACTACTGAATTCAGAAGGCAAAGAAATCAAGTATGCAGCTGAAATCCTACAACTATTGGAAGCAGTGTGGGAGCCGAAAGAAGTCGGTATCATACATTGTCGAGCGCATCTGAGAGGAGATGGTGATGTAACCAAGGGAAATCGGATGGCAGACAGTACAGCTAAGCGTGCCGCTGAATCAGGAAGACAGGAATATGTGGGGCACATAGCTGCTCTTATACCAACTCCACTGTCTCAATGGACTCCAGTTTATACAGCTCAAGAAGAGGAGTGGTTAAAGACTGAACCTGGAAAGTACTTGGAGAACAAATGGTATCAGTTCGAAGATGGAAGAATAGTCATTCCAGCATCACTAGCGGTAGAAATTGTCCAAAATTATCACAACGGGACACATTCTGGGAGAGACAGTACAGAAGAATCTCTCAGGAAACATTTCTACATACCAAGATTGTCCAACTTGACTCAGGCCATTGTACGCAGATGTGTAACGTGTGCTAAAAATAATGCAAGACAAGGACCAGTAAAGCCACCAGGAGTCCAGTTTATGGGGGGACTCCCCATGTCCGATCTACAAATTGACTTTACAGTGATGCCTAAATCGGGTGGACATCGTTACCTGCTGGTAATTGTGTGCACCTATTCAGGCTGGGTAGAAGCATGTCCTACTCGTACAGAGAAAGCAGGGGAAGTTGTGAGATTCCTGCTACGAGAAATAATACCCCGATATGGACTACCCTGCTCTATAGGATCGGACAATGGTCCAGCTTTTGTTCATCAGTGCCTACAACAACTGACTCATATGCTTGGTATAAAGTGGAGGCTTCATACTGCATATAGACCCCAGAGTTCTGGTAAGGTAGAGAGAATGAATAGAACTATTAAGAATCAGTTGGCTAAAATGTGTCAGGAAACCCAACTTAAGTGGAACGTTCTCTTACCCATAGCTCTATTGCGAATCCGCAGTACCCCTACCAGAAGGATGGGCCTCTCTCCTTTTGAAATCATGTATGGGCGACCACCTCCCGTACTTGGTAACTTAAGGGGGGATTTGAGTCAGTTGGGGGAAGGAATTACCCGGCAGCAGGTTGTAGAGTTGGGTAAGACTATGGAGGAGGTGCAGAAATGGGTACAAGATAGATTACCTGTGAATATTTATCCCCCAGTTCATAGTTACCATCCAGGAGATCAAGTGTGGATTAAAGAGTGGAATAATGTACCGTTAGGGCCCAAGTGGAGAGGTCCTTATGTTGTTCTTTTGTCTACCCCTACAGCGATAAAAGTAGCCGAAGTGACTCCGTGGATACATCACTCCAGGGTTAAACCAGCAGCAGTCGATTCTTGGCAAGTTACAGCAGATCCAGAGAATCCCTGCAAGATCCGGTTAAAACGCACTACTCAGTCGGAGTAACGAGGAACTTTTGTGGATTATAAATTTTATTGTTACAGGGATTTGGTGAAGTGAGTGTTTTAGACGGCCATAATAAAGCCTGTCCGCTCACCGACATATAGTATATAAGCCAGGAAAGTCTCGAAGGGACTCCTGTGAAGACGAGCAGAACTCCATTCCCTGCAGCCCTTACATCCTGGAAGCTGAGGTGCCTTTGCACGGACGAAGACTGAGGATGACGGTGAAAGATGTATTCTTGATAATGTTTATTTATGTGTGTTTTTATATTCAGGAAGGTAGAGGTACCGACACTCCTAGCTGTGAGGTATGCATTAAGACTACGAGAACAGGTAACCATATTTCCCAAACCCTAATTTGGCATTCACAATACGAGTGTAAAGGAGATGTATCAAGATGTAGATACCTTAATATAGAATATAGTGTGTGCCATTTAGGAGTAGGAGAACCTAAGTGCTTCAGTCCGGAGTATCAACCTCGTACAATTTGGTTGACTCTCAGGAATGGAGATCCTCAGGGGACCCTAATTAACAAGACAGTATTAGAATCCGTATATTCTTCGGGTGTTCTGCTATTTGATGCATGTAAGGCGATATCAAGTGGTAGAAAGCCGTGGAATGTATGTGGGGATCTTAGATGGGAGAGGACGTATGGGTCTAATGATAAATATATTTGTCCCAGTAATAAAAGTAAATATGTGAGTCCTAGATGCCCAAATAGAGATTATAACTTTTGCCCATATTGGTCTTGTGTGGGGTGGGCAACTTGGGGACAGACAGTAGACAAGGACATGATTGTGACTAAGTTGCCTACCAGCCCATATTGTAAGTCTATGGAGTGCAACCCAGTCCATATACTTATAAATAACCCCGACAAGTTCTTAGACAAGTATGGAAATTTATTTGGGTTTCAAATATATGGGACGGGTTTAGATCCTGGGACAGTATTGTTTATAGGGATAGAGACTGATACGGTATCCTCCCAAACTCATCAAGTATACCATTCCTTTTATGAAGAGATGAGTATAGATAATAAGATCCCCCATAATGCTAAAAACCTGTTCATTGATTTAGCTAAAAGTATTGCCGGTAGTCTTAATGTTACCAACTGCTATGTGTGTGGAGGTACTAACATGGGAGACCAATGGCCTTGGGAAGCAAAGGAGGTAATGTCCGGTTCTGAGGCAGTTGATCAACTAATATCTACACAAGCCGATTATCATATGAGTGTTAGAGGTAAATCTGATTGGAGATTAAAGACCTCCATCATAGGTTATGTTTGCATAGCAAGGAAAGGAATAATGTATAATACTTCTGTAGGAGAATTAACTTGTCTAGGGCAAAAAGCTTATGATGATGATACAAAGAATACAACTTGGTGGTCGGCTTCAAATGTCTCAGAACCATCTAACCCGTTTGCTAGATACGCCAATTTAAAGGATGTGTGGTTTGACCTATCCATCACATCTACCTGGAGAGCCCCAGCAAATTTGTACTGGATCTGTGGTAAGAAAGCCTATTCGGAGTTGCCACAGGACTGGGAAGGGGCATGTGTGTTGGGTATGCTTAAACCATCCTTCTTCTTGTTACCTATTGAAACAGGTGAGACTTTAGGTGTTAAAGTGTATGATGTGAATCATAGGAAGAAAAGGGGACCCATAGAGATAGGCGCCTGGGAAGATAATGAATGGCCTCCCCAGCGTATTATAGATTATTATGGGCCAGCCACGTGGGCAGAAGATGGTACCTTTGGTTATAGAACCCCTATTTATATGCTCAACCGCATTATAAGATTACAGGCGGTGGTTGAGATCATTACTAACGAGACATCACAAGCGCTCAATCTTCTAGCGAAGCATAATACCAGGATGAGGACAGCAGTATACCAAAATAGATTAGCCTTGGATAACCTTTTGGCAGTAGAGGGAGGTGTATGTGGGAAGTTTAACCTGAGCAATTGCTGTCTTCAAATAGATGACGAAGGGCAAGCAATAGCTGAGCTTACTAGCCATATGGTTAAACTAGCGCATGTGCCTACTCAGGTATGGAAAGGGTACAATCCAAGCAGTTGGTTTGGTAGCTGGTATGAGTGGTTTGGAGGGCTTAAGGCAGTGGTAGGTGGAGTCCTACTGATTTTAATGTTGTGTCTACTCCTGCCGTGTCTTATACCCTTAGTAGTTAGGTCTGTGCAAAGTCTGATAGAAAATATAGCAGAGAGGAAGGCTGCTGCACAGATAATGGCAATTTATAAATATGAGGCTCTAGATCAGGGAGAACCAATGCAGGAAGATGAGTGTTGAAGATTCACATCATAAGACAAGTCTGGTCTGGTTCAAGGTAACTTGCGGTGTAAGCAAACTAAGGTTAAGTGATGCCTCAAGTAATTGTAAAATATCAAGAGGCATCAAAGGGGGGAATGTGGTGGAATCTCGGTAAAAATAAATTTAGTAGGCCGAGATTACCACGTGGCATGTGTACGTGCATATGCTGACGTATCGATCAGTTGGTTGCACGAGGCAAGATACGATCAGTAGTGTACGGAGCATGTGCAAGAATACAGGATATAGTATTCCCCTCCTCCATTGTGCTGGACAAGCCATGCGGTCAAACAGGAAGTTAATTCTTATTTGTGTTGATTGGTTAAGAGAATGTGCGGGTGGAGCTTAATATGGGAGGAGTTATGTGCCTATATAAGGAGCCTGCACTATTGTCCGGGGCTCAGAACTTGTGGTATTTTGGTGACGTTAGTCCCTCTGAGTCCCGATCGGTGATCCAATAAAGAATCTCTTCCTTCCTGAAGAAACCTGTGTCCATCTCTCTGTGCTTCGCTTCCGTCAGTTTCTCCGGTATCAGTGGTGTGTCTATTCTGCACTTCTTCACTGAACACATGGCTGCCAGCAATACCAGGTTTTTCAAGGGCAAATCAGAATGTGTCAAAACGCAGGCTGCACACATCAAGGCATATCAATTCAGCCAATCACGAAAGCAATAAAAACATCTAAACTAACACTCCTGCTGCTACACAAGTTTTGGACTACCATACAGAAAATAGATAAAACGGTCCAAACTACTTCCTGGAAAAAGAACATCGATATTTCTGAAACTATAGCATCTAGAACTAGAAAGCTACAATTTCTGGGGAAATTGTGTGACGTGTTCTTGCCTCCACCAGTAGTCTACAACTGGAGTGGGCGGAGTAACTGTTTTTATTTATATAGCACATTTAACCCCTTCAGGACCGGCCTGTTTTTGCGATGTTTGTACGTTAAGGACCAGAGCAGTTTTAACACTTTTGTGGTGTTTGTGTTTAGCTGTAATTTTCCGCTCTCTCATTTACGGTTCCCATACAAGTTATATACTGTTTTTTTCACGACAAGAAGGGCTTTCTTTACATACCAGTATATATATTATGTCATATATTGTATTTAAAAAAAAATAATAAAATATGGTGAAAAAAAAAAAAAAACATGTTTTTGGACTTTTACTTGAAAAATCTTTTACTTATCTACAAAAGCTAATGAAAAAAACTGCTAAATAGATTCAAAATGTTGTCCCGAGTTTAAAAACACCCAGTGTTTACATGCTTTATTGCTTTTTTTTGCAAGTTATAGGCCTATAAATACAAGTAGGAAATTGCTGTTTCAATATATATATATTTTAAATGTATCAATAGTGACATTGTTACACCGTTATCTGTCATAAATCCCCGAAACACACCTAACATGTACATATTTTTTAAAGTAGACAACCCAGGGTATTCAAAATGGGGTATGTCCAGTCTTTTTTAGTAGCCACCTAGTCACAAACACTGGCCAAAGTTAGCATTTATATTTGTTTGTGTGTTAAAAATGCAAAAAACGCTAACTTTGGCCGGTGTTTGTGACTAAGTGGCTACTAAAAAAAGCTGAACATACCCCATTTGCAATACCTTGGGTTGTCTTCTTTTGCAAATGGTATGCCATCATGGGGCTAATTCTCATTCCTTGGCTACCATACGCTCTCAAAGGCAACCTAACCAATCTGACAAATTTCAATTAAAAAAAAAAGTAAAATCAAGCCTTATATTTGACCCTGTAACTTTCACAAACACTATAAAACCTCTACATGTGGGGTACTGTTATACTCAGGAGACTTCGCTGAACACAAATATTAGTGTATCAGAACAGTAAAATATATCACAGCAATAATATCCTCAGTGAAAGAGCTGTTTGTGTGTGAAAAATGCAAAAAACTTCACTTTCACTGACAATATCATCGCTGTGATATGTTTTACTGTTTTGAAACACTAATATTTGTGTTCAGCGAAGTCTCCCGAGTAAAACAGTACCCCCATGTACAGGATTTAGGGTGTCATAGAAAGTTACAGGGTTAAACACAGTGCTAGCAAATTAAATTATCTGGACTTTTGGCCTGGGTTGGCAGGCAGGTCCCTCAAATTGCAATCATTAAAATTACTTAATTAGGTAAAAATATTACATAAATATGCACGTAGAATTTTAATATATATACATATTTATATATTTGACGTCTACGTGTATATTTATGAAATTATTTATGTAATTATGTATGTGGACATATGTATATTTCGTATTATTTTTATTTATTTATTTATACATAGATATATATATCATTACATTCTAAGTGTATTTTGATATAAATATATATATATATATCAATATCAAAATACTGTTAGAATAAAACTGAATATATATATATAATTTTTTTTTAATTATTAAAAATTATTTTTATTTTTGTTATTTATTTTTATTAACATATTATTTGTATTTTATAATAATATATATATACCATATATATAGTTATTATATATATTGTATATATTCGTGTGTAATTTAAATATAAGTGTATTTTTATAATTATATACGTATATATAAATATAAAAATACACTTAGTGTGACATTATATATATGATATATATACATATATTATATATAGGTATATATAGATATAATACATGTATATATAGCATATATATATACACATATTATTATTTTTTTACACAGATTTTTTTTTACACTTTATTTTTGATTTTACAGATGCAGGGAGACTGCCTGTCAGCACAGACAGTCCCCCTGCAGGCAGATACACAGACCCCTATTGCGGTCATGTGATCGAGTGATCACATGGCCGTGGGGTCCTGATCTGCCGAGGGGGGACTGCCCGGGCAGACAGGCAACCCCCCTGGACCGGGAGGAGAGCTGATCGCCGCCGTGGGACCGACGGCGATCAGGTAAGTAGCCCAAAACCGTTATGACGGTTCAGGACCGTCAGCGGTCCAAACGCACGTTTTACCGCTGACGGTCCTGAACCGTCAGCGGTCCTTAAGGGGTTAATTGCAACGTTGTTGCCCAAAGTGCTTCACAGTTACATTAAAACATACAATTATAAAAACATTACCAGGTGTAAAAGGCCCTGTCTATGACATCACTTGCTGCTGCAGCCTGGCACAGGTCAGAGTATTTTGGCGGTTGTCATCTTCAAACGGTCGTCTTTTTAACCCCTTAACGCTGTTACGACGTTCTATGCCGTCACGCTTTGAGTGGGCTTTAAAGCCGTTGTGACGGCATAGAACGCCGTAACGGCTTTGAGCCCTGGAGCGCCCGGTATACTTACCTTACCGGCGCTCCGCTTCGGGAGGACTGCCTCACAGCCCAGGCAGCCCCCCCACGGCAAATCAGGCCCCCGGGGGCCATGTGATCGCTGTAAAATAGCGATCACATGGCCCCCTATAGCTGGCTGTGGATCTGCCAGCAGGGGGACTGTCTAATTAAACATGTTTAAAAATAAAATAAATATATTTATATATATATATATATATATTTAACGTCATACATAGTGTATTTTAATACTAATATAAGTACATATATTAGTATTAAAATACACTTAGAATGACGTTATATATATAATATACATATATTATATATATATATAAATACAATAATAAATAAATAAAATTAATAAATAAAATATTGAAACAAAATTCAATATAAATTATATATACATATGTAATTTCATTCTAACTGTATTTTGTTATTAATATATATATATTGGTAACAAAATACACTTAGAATAACATTCTCTATATATCTATCTATATATAAAATACAAATAACCGCAAATATATATATATATATATAGATAGATAAATACATATAATTACATAAAAGATTACATTAGTATACACGTAGAATTTAAATACCTATAAATGCATATATATTAAAATTCTACGTGTATATTTAAGTAATCTTTTAACATAATTAGGTGATTTGATTAATTAAAATTTGATTGACATACCTGACAACACAGGGAAAAAGTGCTGAGAATTTAATTCGCAAGCACTATATTTGACCCTGTAACTCTCCAAGACAACATAAAACCTGTACATGGGGGGTACTGTTTTACTCGGGAGACTTCGCTGAACTCAAATATTAGTGTTTCAAATTGGTAAATTGTATTACAACGATGATATTTTAAGTAAAAGTGAAGTTTTTTGCATTTTTTACAAACGAACTGCACTTTTATGGACTATATTATTGTTGTAATATGTTTTACTGTTTTAAAACACTAATATTTGTGTTTAGTGAAGTCTCCCAAGAATAACAGTACCCCCCATGTACAGGTTTCATGGTGTTTTGGAAAGTTAGAGAGTCACATATAAGGCTTGCATTTCATTTTTTTGACATTGAAATTTGCCAGATTGGTTATGTTGCCTTTGAGAGCGTATGGTAGCCCAGGAATGAGAATTACCCCCATGATGGCATACCATTTGCAAAAGTAGACAACCCAAGGTATTGCAAGTGGGGTATGTCCAGTCTTTCTTAGTAGCCACTTAGTCACAAACACTGGCCAAATATTTGTTTTTTGCTTTTTTAACACAAAAACAAATATGAACGCTAACTTTGGCCAGTGTTTGTGACTAAGTGGCTACTAAAAAAGACTAAACATACCCCACTTTCAATACCTTTGGTTGTCTACTTTTTCAAATGGTATGCCATTATGGGGGTAATTCTCATTGCTGGGCTACCACACCGTCTCAAAGGTAACATTACCAATCTGGCAAATTTCTATTTGAAAATGGAACGTTATATATTTGACCCTGTAACTTTCCAAAACACCATAAAACCTGTTAATGGGGGGTACTGTTGTACTCGTGAGACATCGCTGATTACAAATATGTGCATTTTTGTGCAGTAAAACCTAACAGTATTATGACATTCACAGCTAAAATGTCAGACGGAAATACAAATTTAAAAAGAAAATCTTATTTTCTCACATTTTTTAAAATTTTTATTCATAATGAATTATGTTCCATATATGAATAGTTAATGATAAATTAACGCCCTGTTTCTCCTGAACAAAATGATATATAATAAGTGTGGGTGCATATAATATGAAAGAGGGGAACTACGGGTGAACAGACATATAGCGCAAATTCCAGTTTTTGTTTACGTTTTGTTTTGATCAGAACGTGCACTATTGACTCCGTCCTGAAGGGGTTAAAAACTATACATCCTATGAAAAACCTTAAATAAAAAATAAATATTAAAAAAAAAACTATACATCCTACAGCGAAGAGCTTTATATTGTGAGAATCACAAGACCCAGACCTACATTTTGATGTATAGTATGCCTCTGAGATATTAACAATGAAGGCACAGTCGCAGTTTAGAAATTGCCCTTCAAATGTGAGCTTTCAGAGTGGAGTTTCAATGAATGTCAATGGACGGCGTGAGTTGCAAACAAATTGTCATATTGTGAAACCTATAAGGACTATGGCTTAGCTGTGGACATTTTTAGTGGCAGCAGGGATAGCTGAACGTTTTGATATAAGATTTGTGTAGGTGGGCTTGAAAATGAGGGAGTGGTGGCAGTTTAGAAATCATGTCCTGATTTTTCAGCTTTTGCCAGCTCCCACTCTAGTTTTGAACATTTTGCCATTCATTCCTATGGGACAAATTTCGTCACAAAAACAACGATATTCCGTGAACGATTCGGCGAAACGTTCCACAAAGAAATAGCAATCCAATCGGGAACAATCCGCACGTTTCGGTATATTACTGTGTATGTAGTGTAAAAACTGTGGGTGGAGTAAGGGTGGTAAATTTGGCTATAATACAAATAATAATAATATATATGTGAGATAACATTAAGTGGTCTTGCTATGCAAGAACACTTAAAGGGAAACTCCAGTGCCAGAAAAACGTTTTTCTGGCACTGGAGGGTCCCTCTCCCTCCCACCCCCCAATCCCCGGTTACTGAAGGGGTGAAAACCCCTTCAGTCACTTACCTGGGACAGCGGCGATGTCCCTCGCCGCTGTCTCCGCCTCCGCGACGCTCCTCCTAATGATTACGTCGGCCGGTGGGCGAGACTAATCTCGCTCACCGGCCGAGGAGACCTAATGCGCATTACGTCTCCCCATAGGAAAGCATTGAAAAATCTTTTCAATGCTTTCCTATGGGGTTTTGAGCGACGCTGGAGGTCCTCACACAGCGTGAGGACGTCCAGCGACGCTCTAGCACAGGAAACCTGTGCTAGAACCCAGGAAGTGACCTCTAGTGGCTGTCTAATAGACAGCCACTAGAGGTGGAGTTAACCCTGCAATGTAAATATTGCAGTTTATAAAAAACTGCAATAATTACACTTGCAGGGTTAAGGGTAGTGGGAGTTGGCACCCAGACCACTCCAATGAGCAGAAGTGGTCTGGGTGCCTGGAGTGTCCCTTTAATAAATGTGTGTCAGGGGTTTGGGGCCCTGTATTTGCTTTATATAGAACCCTGGCACATTGATCTGTACTCCTTTGCATGCGCCACAATCCAGGAAGGCTTTCTTTGGTGTGGAGCAGGTATACCAAAGCCACTGCCTGTAAAACTATGCAATCTAAAGCGGTTTCAGATGGAAAAACCATCAAAATAAACTTATAAAAACTGTGCAAAGGATGACCAAGTTTGACAAAAGATGTACGCAGTAAAAAAAAGTCACCTGCAGAGTAGTCAATTGATAAAGCATCATCTGAAATACGGAAAATGTTCAACTACTTAACTTTTTTATTGTTATCTTCTGCCTCTTCATTGCAACTATTTGACCAAATACTGTATTACTTATTTTGATGTTTATTGGCTAATTATGTTTTTGGAATAAAGCTTTATGTTTTGTGACCATCTTGTGTCCAGTTAATTTGTTTTGAAGAACCAAGAGCCACACACCTCTATTCAATTATCCACCAATCATATAAACCATCCGTGATGTCTTTTTTCCCCCCATTAACTAAAACAACAGCTGTTCATGCATGACAGCAAGGATGAAATACCAGTACATCAGGTAATACCAGGGATCATCAATTTGTTTCAAATACCTGCTATTTGTCCCCTGGCCGTAAAGTTAACGGAAGATTGAGCAGAGCATTTAAATCCTATGGTAGGTTAATAAGAGGTAGCCCTTTATTTGATTTAAACTACAAAGGCTTGATGCTAGCCGTGGACTGAAAAAAAAAACTCATAAGTACACAGTTGGGGTGGCGGGGGCTCCCTTCTCTCCTTTTCATTTGTTACCTATACAAAAGATACACAGTACTATGCAGAGGGAATGTTCAAACAGTCAATAATCATTTCCAGAAACAGGTTCAACAGGACTCTGCGTTCAGAGCACATGTAACAGGGAACCTCTGATGTATACGGTTATACCACACCAGCATAGACCTTCCTGATATAAAAGCTGGCCAGAAAGGTGCTCAATGCTCCTCCCTCAGACCAGCCTGAACACAGGGAAACAGATCACTTAGCAGGTGTGAGACATGTAGTACGTATAGCCACCCCCTGCATTACCTGGGCCATTACAGGTGTGTAGGATGATTTCCACCCCCCACTGCAAGCATGAATCAAGGTTAACCCCCCAGGCTAGTGGTGGCCAAAATTACTGTGTATAAACAGCAGTAATGATGCAAAGTACTGTATAATTAAATAATCAAACCAATGAGAAAAATATATGCAAACATGCCCAGCTAATGGATTGTACATGCTCTATTGTCCTGGAGATGTAATTAGCCTGAGACTAGAGGCTGTTGCTAGGACAAACATATAAAGTAGACGTATGACGTGTGCATGCATTGGAGCCTAGTTATATTAAATAATTATATTTAGACAGCTTGAATGTAAAGTGGAGACTACAGAAAACTCCCGATGGGTATGAATGGATAATATAATATTGTAAGTTTAAATATATAAATATAATGCTGTATATACACTATGTAATTTCAGTGAGGACTGTAAGCTCGTTTAAGGGTCCTCTTAAACCTATTGTTCCTGTAACATTTTGTAATTGTCTCATTTATTATTAAATTTCTCCCTTTTATAATATTGTAAAGTGCTGCTGAATAAATTGGCGCTATATATATCCCAATAATAATAGATGGAAAGAAATGCTTGTTCAGTCAGAGCTGGGCACAATTATAAACTTAGATGCAGCTCTATGGAGACACATATCCTAGGTAACATCTGCACATACATGTATGTAGAGCCCTGTACATATAATCCCAAGTTACACCCGCACGCACACACTGTGTATATGGAGCCCCGCGCACACACTGTGTATATGGAGCCCCGCGCGCACACTGTGTATATGGAGCTGCACACACACTGTGTATATGGAGCTGCACACACACTGTGTATATGGAGCTGCACACACACTGTGTATATGGAGCTGCACACACTGTGTATATGGAGCCCCGCACACACTGTGTATATGGAGCCCCGCACACACACTGTGGATATGGAGCGCTGTCAATCATTTAAAGGTGCAGGTGCAGGCTCCGCCCCTCCCCCCCGGTACCTGTGTCTTGGTTGTCAGTTGGATCACTGCTTTCCGGAAGTTCAGCTTGGTGTCCGTGTTTCCCATGCCGGTACTGGGCCGAGCTCAAGGCTCCGGCTGCCCTCGGCAACGATCGTCCCGTTCCGACCCGGATCGAATCCGCCTACAACAGCTGGAAAACCGGATCCGTCAATCACGCAGGGCGGCACCGCCTTGCCAGCGTCACCGGACACGCCCATCACAGGAGACCCCGCCCCTCCTGCGACCAACTCCTTCTCCAGAAGACTACTCATCCGACGGAGCCCCGCCCACTCAGGGAAGGCACCGCCCAGGATCAACAAACCACGCCCACCAGTCATTGCATGTATGTATTCTGCTGTCAGGGATCATACATGTGCAGGGTAAGTCTATGTATATAAGAGCCATGCAGTTTTAATATAATGCGCACACACAGCTAAGGCTGGCATCTGGTTAATTTTAGGGTTAAACTCAAACAGTAGGGACCCTCAGCTCCTTTAGAACTACAACTCCCAAGCAGGAGGATTGCCAAGCATCATGGGACGTGTAGTTCTGTCACAGCTGGGGCTGTGCGGGCTGGCTCTCCTCGGGTTAAATTCTGCTGATGTGGGTGGGAGGGAGGTGTGAGCTGCAGCCAATGGGAGCGCCGCTCGCGGGATTCTGCTGGGATGAGGGGGGCGGAGCCTGGCCGGTCCAAGCCCAGGGATGCACCGGGATGCTAGGAGGACATTGCTGGAGGGACCGGGTCTGGCACAGGGAGCTGCCATAACGGAACCCACCGAGGGACAGCTGGGAGCATAGCCGGCCAGGTGGGTCCCAGTGACAGCCAGGTATGGGCCAGCAGGGACCCACGGGCCACAGCCAGGGACAGGGACTGCAACACAAGAATAGGCCTAATAATAATAATAATGGGGACCTACCTAGTGTCACAGGGATCAAACAGGGGGTAGTGACCAGGGGCAATTGGGGATAATAAATTCAGGGATGTCATGGAAAACACATTAAAACATCAGGATATTACAAGAGAGACAGATACAGGGTACAAGAACAGAGGCAAAAAACAACAGGATAGTAAATGTGAGATAGGTATCCCATGTGATTAGGTGAGAGGCAGATTGATACCACTTTATATTATTATTATTTTATTATTTATATAGCGCCATCACATTCCGTAGCGCTGTACAATGGGTGGACTAACAGACATGTAATTTTGACCAGACAATTGGATGTACAGGAACAGAGAGGTGGAGGGTCCTGTTCAATGAGCTGCTTATTCTTCTTATTATTCTTATTATTATGGTATTTATATAGCGCCATCAAATTCCGCAGCGCTTTACAATGGGTGGACGAACAGACATGTAGTTGTAACCAGACAAGTTGGACACACAGGAACAGAGGGGTTGAGGGCCCTGCTAAATGAGCTTACATGCTAGATATACTGTATAGAGTTAAAAAAAAAAAAAAAGACACATGCATATAATAATATCCAAATATTTATATATCTGGCAATGAGAAAGAAGGCAGGGAATGTCAGATTCTATGTGAAGGGGGCTTCTATTAATATGATCAAACTAAAAGAAGTAAGACAAATATAAAGGCCAAGTATCTGGTTTATATGGGAATATGGAGTACAGGCATTCAATAATAGTACATGGTAGCATTCTAGTGGAAGAATGATATATTGATAATATTGATACAGTCTAGCTGCAAAGGAACAGTGACGTGTTTAGAGGACTTTCTGCCAAGCAGTTCCAGAGATTTGGAAGCTGATGACCGTGATTGCAAGGAAAGGAATTAATGTAATTATACTAATAAAATAACCTGTGGGAATAGTGAGAGAGTGAGAGTGTAGGGTCAGTGACCGTAGACTATATAGGAAACGATCAATGGAAGTAAGTCAATATGTGTGAGTTCTGGGGACAGTGAATACTACTTGCATCTATGTGAACCCTTTAGAAATGACTGTATTTATGTATACATTTGTCTTAAAATCCGGTTTGATGTTCATGTAAGTTACAGTAATCAACAAACGCATTCTGTATTAACTAATAACACACACTTTATTGCATTGTTCTTTTACTTATTGAATATATCATTCAAATATTTACAGCATAGGTTGGAAAAGTATGTGAAAATCTAGCCTAGTGACTTAATCAAAAGCTAATTAAGAGTTGGAAATTGACAAACCTGGTGCTCAATTTAATGAAACGAGATTGGAGGTATGGATCAGAGCTACTTTGACTTATAAAAGCACTGAAACATTTTGTGTTTTTGTTCACAAAAAAATCTGTTGATGTGAACCATCCTTGTAAAAAAAAGAGCTCTCAGAAGACCTGCAATCAAGAATTGTCATGTTGCATAAAGCTGAGATGGGGGTTACAAGGTTATCTCAAAGAGCTTCATTGTTCATCTGTCCACTGTTAAACAAATTGTCTATAAATGGAGATAATTTAGGGCTATGGCTACTCGACCTACAATTGGCCAAGTTCCAGCCAATATGACTCAAGGGGGACACTGCAAAATTCTCAATAATGTAAAAAGAAACCTAGAGTGATCGCTAAAGACTTGAAAAAATTATTGTTACATTTCTGTTTATGAGTCTACTATATGGAAAACATTGAACAGGCATGAATTTCCAAGTTTATCAAGATATCCTACAGGAGAATATAAGGGCGGCTGTACACCAGCTGAAGCTCAGTAGGAGTAAAAATCAAAGTAAATCCACTACAGAATGGTTGCAAAGAAAGAAAATTGGAGTGGGTCAGTCAGAACCCAGACTGTAACCCCATAGAGATGCTGAGGAATGACCTCAAGAGAGCTGTTCACAGCAGGCATCCTTAGAATATCCCTGAGCTGAAGCAGTTCTGTAAGGAAGAGTCGTCTAAAATATCCTGGTCGTTGCGCAAGTCTAATCCACATTTACCGGAAAGGCTCGGTTGAGGTTATTGCTGCCAAAAAAATAGGATCAACTATCTATTAAATCCAAGTGTTTACTTACTGTTTCAACGGCACTGTGAATGTTTAATGGGATGTGTTCAATAAAGACATGATATATTACAACGGTTTGTGTGTTGTTAGGTTAAGCACATTGTGCTTGTCTATACTTGTACCGATGATGAAGATGAGATGACATTTAAGACCAATTCATGCAGAAAACCAACTAATTCCAAAGGGTTCACATATTTGTTCTTGCCACTGTAGTAGGTGGAGGTATCTACAAAATATCTGTATTTCAAAGTAAAATGTATTAGACTGCCAAAAATCTACAATCTGTGTATTTATATATTTTAATTTTGTATTGGAGTAAACTCATATCTCATCACTCCCCAAAGAGGGTCATTTAGTTTCCTTGACTGTACGTGAAACATCACCGACATTGGGCCAGATGCTGGGAGCAGGGAGGATGGAGGAGTTTCATAGTGAGGAGGACGAGCCTTGGTATGATCAACAGGACCTTGAGCAAGGTGAGGAACAAATTGAGACCTTCACTCCCTTTGCCTCATTCAGCCCAAATATACACTGCTAGTTAGACAGGCCTAAATGTTACTCTCCACTGCAAGCTTAGAAGGTTTACTCGCAAATGGTTAGCGGCCGAGTGGAAATCTTGAGCCTGAAGTATATATAAAATATTCCAAAATTGTATTATACTATATTGTTGAGTAAGAATTATATGGATTATTTATGTTAAAAGAGAGGATAAACTGTAAACCATTTGAATTATTAATGACAATAGCAACGGCCTTTTGGCGTAAAACACTTATCAAGGAAAAACATAATTCCAACTCTCTTTTGAAAGTGACAACAAATGTATTAATTCGGTTATTAACTGTCATTTTTTTTCTCCAGTCTGGCTGCTTTTGATTAAAATTTACAATTCCCTTTTACAGGGCATACTATTTCATGTCCTACGCTTGTAGACCGGCCTTAAAAGTTTCTGGTCACTGCAAGCATGGAGCTCTATGGCATACTTGCCAGGACTAAATTATCACTCTCTGAAGACTATTGGCGAGTGGAAATTATGAGCCCCATCTTCTTATTGCCTTATTGGCAATTCCCAGTTTAGTTAAAAACTCGTATTGTGTCTTTTTGTGATGGTGTAAATTATATAGAACAGTTGAACAGAATTGTGTAGCATATATATTCGTATGCTCCTGAGTCCTGGCTATTAAAGGGACACTATAGTCACCAGAACAACTACAGCTCATTGTGGCCACTTCTCAGATGGCAACTGGAGGTGCTTTCTGGGGCTGTACTGCACAATAAGCAGCACTGCTGTTCAGACTCCACGCTCTGCATGGAGACGCCGAACTTTCCTCATAGAGATGCATGGATTTTAATGCATCTCTATTGGGAGATGCTGATTGGCCTTGCTGGCATTTGGCCCCACCACGCCTTCATGGTGATCTCAGCCAATTCAATGCTTTCCCTATGTGGAAAATGATTCTGATTGTCAGCCAAAGAGGCGGAGCCGTAGCCACCCGAGCCGCACGGCGCTGGAAAAATGGTAACTTTTAACCCTTTTTTAAAGGGGCAAAGTGGGGGGTACCTAAATGGTTGTTTCAACAATATAGGGTCAGGAATACCTGTTTGTTCCAGACCCTATAGTGTTCATAATAATAAAGATTATCTGAAATATAAATTACATGTGGTGATGGTTAAGATAGCCATGAATAGTTTTTACCATAATACAATTCTTCTGGTGTTTTCTTTGCATTCTCTTATTGTATTATTGTCTGACTTCTTAAGATGCTGGTTGCCTGCCAACATTTTTGTCTCCCTCTCGCTATCTTATTACCTCCTCCAATTGTGCCCAGACAATGCACGCACTCACATGTAGATGCCAGATGCCAGTTTAGAGCTCGGTTCATTTAATGGTCAGTCAGTACTCTGAGGCCGAGTGCTATTAATATCTTCACTCCCATCATGCCAAGGACTCATTCTTATCGTCACAAAATACTGCAGTGTTGCATTTCCGCTAATGCTATATTTAGGCAATGGGTGCTTTCCCAACTTTTAAAATGGCCTTATGTATAATATCCTTTTAAATATTAATTTTCATAAAACAATTTCATATTGATGGTATAATGCAAGATTATAAAGTGTATGTCAGAGGTTCATGTCACATTTTCTTATTAAAGGGAAACCGTCACTGTAAATTCCAATATTTAATAAAATATTGAAATTCACATATATTTTGTGTTAACCTTATTTTTTCACGTGATACTACATTATCTTTCGAATGTATATTGAAGATTTAGTAAGTGACCTCTACAAAGTTAAAGGGACATGATGGCCACCAAAACAACTTACACTAAAACTGCTGCTTTAAGCGAATCGATCATGACTTTGAAGTCTTACTGCCCAAATTACTGCCATTTAGGAGTTAAATCACTTTTGTTTCTGTTTATGCAGCCCCAGCCACACCTCCCCTGGCTGTTACTCACACAGCCTGCTTGAAAGAAAATGGTTTCATTTTCATTTAGATGGAACTTACTTGCTTTTTAAGTTTTTATCTCCTGCTCTGTAAATTGAACTTTAATCACACACATGAGGCTCCTGCAGGGTCCAGCAAGCTTTTAACAGAATTTGCAATATAGGAAATATAAACATTAGATGACTCTTTACAGGAAGTGTTAGGAAGGCTGTGCAAGTCACATGCAGGGAGTTGTTACTATGGCTACATAGAGTGATTTAATTCCTAAATGTTGGAAAATTCAGCAGTGAGACTGCAGGGGCATGATCAATACACCAAAATTGCTTTATTAAGCTAAAGTTGTTTGGGTGACTACAGTGTTCCTTTAAGTCCAAACACAGCCAGGACACATATTACTAATGAGGAGTAAGAGAAACACTGTCAAGGATATTCAATAAAGTAAGAAATCAATGTGAATGTAAAGTGAATTTTAAACTTAAGGTCAAACTTGAAAAATGCTAAGTCAGCTATGCTACGGGTTTGGCTACTTTGAATGAACGTTGAAATCTCACTTTAATGAATAATACTGTAGGAGTAATCCTGGTGAATTCTTCTAAAAGTGTAGTAGAAGCCATGGAAATCAATGCACTGTCCCTGCTAAATGCTCCACTTTATAATCCCTGCTCTGGAATTCTCATTATACATAATCCCCATAGTTTCATGTATCCTCTTTGTATGCTTTCTTTATGCCGACTGCAAGGTGCAAGCGACAGAGCTTACAGGGTTATACACCTACTATGATCACTTCTGCTTATAGAAGTGGTCATATTGGTAGGAGTCTGTATATGTTTCTGTTTGAAACACTGCAGATATTTGCATGTGTGCCGGGGGTTTGTTGCATCTGCGGCACACATGACCCTGTTCTGCACTGCCAAATGTCAGTTATGTACTTCAAATACATCCTACCATCCGAGCGCTGGCAACAAATGTAATTAGCTTACCCTCCTGTCTCCTTATATCCTCCATCAGAAAAAAAAACAAACAAAAATCTCTTTGCCATCTCCTTTGCCAAACTGGCTCTGAGTGTGCGCATGCGCACTGAGGTGGCTAAACAGTCCAATCAAATGCTGTGTAGCCTGTGATTGGACCTTGCGATGGCTGCCCTGATATCAGACAGGGAGTGGAAATTTGTGTCGGGATCTTCGTCCAACGCTGGACTTCAGGTAAGTTATTGCTTCATCTGATTTATTTCAGCGTAAAAGGTTAGAGTAACCCTTTAAAAAATGACTAACACCTGAGATTAGATGGAGGCGCTAAGTGGCAGAAAAAAATAGGTGTTGATATGTTTTACATTTAATTTTATATTTCTTCGCTAACAAACGCAGGTTTGGTAAATGTTATGGATAAATGAGCATAATATTAAATATTCTAGAAAGTGACAGTTTCTCTTTTAAGAATTGCATCTGAGGCATTATATCTATGCATTTGGAAACGTAGTATGTGTGACATAAGATTTTGCAAATAAAATTCACGAAAAGGCAATTACAAAACCCTTCTATGAATATCTTACTAGTAGTAAGATATGCATGCAGCCTAGCTATGTCATGTCACACGGCAACGTTTGACATCAGGGATGTCACAGAGAAAGCTTTGTGTATGTACAAGTGACTCAGAAGATCTGGAAAATGTATTCAGTATGTGTGTATGTATCTCCTGTTTCTCTAGTGCCAGTCACAGAATGAATAGGACACCCACTTCAACTGTAAAATAAATAATAAAGAATCACTATTTTGGTTTCAAAATCACTTAAGTAGAGCACAGAACCACTTACAGGCCCTTGTTGTTGTTGTTTTTGTAATTCTTTGTTTTATTGAGACATTATGTTTTTTTCGGTACAGAACAAAAAGGAAATAAGGGAGTTAATGCATGTATACATATTGCAATCATATAGATGACATATCAACTCTCGAAGAAACCGTCTCATTTTTGTTAAGGTAGTGTAGACAAGAATTTTTGAAAGGTGTAAAAGGCTATTCTATATAGTAATGCGTGGTAGTTAACAGGTTAATCAGAGCATTTGTTAAGGTCAATAGGAGAGTGAGGCTAACACCATTCTAGGTAAGATGGATGGTTATAAGATTTGCATGTTAGATGTACAGTGGTAGAGTAATATAATGTGCTTAGTGTAGGGAGGGAAGCAGGATTAACCTGTGGCGAGTTGGCCTCCGCCTGCATAGAAGATGCGTTGGGGCTGTGCACCAGATAGCCTTCGGCCTAGATGGGCAAATCTGGTGATTTTCGTTTATTGTCAAGGTTGTGCCTGAGGGTGTCCCATGCCCTCTCAGGCTGCCGCCTCTCTGGCATCCCCCTTTACTCCAGTTGTCTTGCAACTGAACCTGTGCTGGAGCATGCCGAGCTACAATCCATGCACTGAAGCTATTAAACAGTTTGTTTAAGTGTGTGCTTAGATGCTCTGTTGCGCTGTAGTGGCTTTCCAGAGCCACATTGATCCCATGGGTTGCACATCTGCCATTTTGGAGCGGTCCGCGGCAGGCAGGATCTGTGCACAATCAGGGCTGGTGCCGGTGTTTGGGGTCAACCGGGGTAGGTGTAACTGAGCGGTGGGGACTGGGATAACCCCCACCGGTCCCGAGGGGGGTTGCTGTGTACCGTGGATGCTGCTTGCGTTAAAGGGCTGGGAGAGCAGCCGCCTCTCCCCTGTTCTGCACAGTGTAGGCCCCAAGCCTCAGATCAGGCGATCCCGCGGTTGGTATGGTCGTGTGAGGCATAGGCGTGCGCAGCCTATTGCATTAGGGTGTGCACCCTAAAGCACAAACGCATGTATGTATGTATGTATGTATGTATATATATATATATATATTTGTGTAAGGGGCAAATAGCCGTATATGGAGTAAGGATCCAGCATAAGCGTAGGATAGTATAAAGGGAGCAAGTCAGTTGTGGTGTGCCAAGACCGACGATACGGTAGGCCTGTAAATAAAGAGGGCCCACCAAGGAGTAAGAAAGTAAAGTAAATGGAAAGAAAAGAGAAAGTGTTGAAATGAGGAGTGGGTGGGAGGGTCATTCTGATGCTGACCTCAAGCGATATGAGTCAGGTAAGGAGTGTCCCTTATATAGGGGAGTGAATTAATTTAAGCCCCTCCCACAAATACAGGCCAAACGGCCTTAATACTTGTGTAAGGGGCAAATAGCCGTATATGGAGTAAGGATCCAGCATCCGACGATACGGTAGGCCTGTAAATAAAGAGGGCAAAAATGAATAATCAAAGATTTAATACAGTCAACAAATATATATAAGTTAACCAGACATTTCCTTAAATGCATTACAGTATTTAATTCCTGGAAGGATTTTGAAGGTAGGAATCTAGGACCGAAAGTGGACACCATTTGTTGTGGGTAGGATAGTATGTTATCTCTACTGTTGGTGCGTGTTGACTCGTTTCGGAATGTGGTAGAGGCAATAGGTAATGATATATGTGTTTACGTACGTGGGATCGTTAAAGACAATGATCTGTCTGAGTGGTGGTGATGGTAGTGGATTCTCTGGCCTGAGAAAGGCATAAAAGGCAAAGTGCATGGCTGGTAATGGCCGACTTGGTAGTACAATTGAATGGTTGTAGATCTAATAGGTCCGATAAGGATGAAAAGTTGGATGGCTATTGGTAATCTCTGAGAAGAACATGGGGGAATGGATTCCTGAAAACCTCTGAGTATATTCTTGTCTGGTATGATAGCATGAAGTTATGGTAGTTTTGGCCACAGGTTATCCTGTGTTGTTGAATTCCTGTAAAATATATAATTAATGGTGTGTGAGATAGTTTAAGGTGGCAAAAAGAAGCAAAACCTAGGAGAAATATTATGACACAGGTTGAGCTTTGTTGTGTTCCAATGAGATTCTTTTAAGCCAGGTGAAAAGCTGTGTTATTTGTTCTACAAGTATGGGACGAAAGTGCTAGATGGGATAGTGCATGTTATGCTGCATGAGTATGTCTAATCCATGATTTTGTCTCTGGAACGAAAGAGTGGCCGTGACTGTATGGGCGGCTGTAGGAAGCGTATGATGAACATGCCTGGAATATAAATAATACAATTGTCGGCAGGGATGTATACCCCCGCCTGGTACATGAAAGTAAAAGAAATGTGAAAAGTGGCCAACCAAGTGAGTTCCCCAGAAATATCATGACCTTATGGGTGAGTAGTGGCGTTTGTTGATGATATGACATGTGCTTAGTTGTCTGAGTAACAACCGATTGATGACCCTGGCCATGATTTACCCCATGCCACATCAGCTGCTAAAATGGGGTTGATCCCCCAAAGGGGCTGAGGTGGTGGAAACATTTCCAAACCTGGATGCCATGGCCAACAGCTCCAAAGCAATCGTTCCCGGTAGATCGCTGCCAAACCCGTGGTAGACGCTGCGTCTGACCATCTGGTTGGAGAAGTGTCAGACAATCCTGGAAGGAACATGCTTTTCCCATGCCAAGTGGTTAAGAAATTCCCCCCCATGTGCAGGTCTGCTGTTGCTGGAGTGTCTAGGGACATCCTCTGATCGTCATGTTGGAAGTGTGGAAAAAAGGGGAAAGTACTCTGGATGTGAATGCGTGGTCTTGTGGTATGATTGGCATGGCAAAATTAAAGAACCTGGTAGGGATTGTAGTTCCTTGCAGTTGTAAGTACTAAGCAGGAGGTAGTGATTGATGTAGTTGAGAATGTTCCCTATTTGTCTTGTGGTAACTTGCATGTATGGATGCCGACTCAAGTCGTATTCCCAGTAATGTGATGATAGTGTCTGGGCCTTCTGTTTCTTATGGGGTACTGGGACGCCCAAGTGGTCAACCAGACTAAGCTGCCGTGAGGCTTCTAGTGATAAATATGTTATCATTAATCAACAAGAAGTCTTCTAGATAGTGTATTACTGTAAGGACTCTGGATACGTTATCATAACCAGCACAGAGTATCTGCGAATATCGATAGTAGGCTGTTACAGAAACACTAGTTTTAATTGTGTACCTTTAATTACTTGGGAGCAGCGTCTCAACCTTTTAACTGGCACTTCGAATACCGTCGAAGTGCCGAAGCCGTCGAAGTCACCGATGTAGTCGAAGCGGCCGCCATTACAGTCGAACACGTGGCGGCGGCCATTTTAATACAGTCGAATGCGGTCAGCGGTAACCTGTACCTTTCCCGATCCTTCGACACCACAGCCGGAGACTAAGTCCCGGCCGAACATTCGAACCAACCGTTCGAAGGGAACTTTGTCGTCTTTTTTTCATGGGAATAGATCACCACACGACTAGCGACCGCCGCGGAAGTTTAAACCGCATTTACTTCGACACTTCGACAAAAGCCGAAGTGCGTTCGAATATTCGAACACCGGCTTCGGATGGAACTTTACCGATTTTCCGGCTAAACATCGACCGACCACACAGCCTGAATCTGTGGAACTGTTTCTGGGCTTGCAAACAGGCGTGCGGTCGGTCCAAAGAGACTTTTTAATATCTCTGGAACTACTGGACGGATTCCCACGAAATTTGAGTATGTTGTTCCACAATTTATGTTGTTCACAAAAATATAAGTTTTATTAATGTACTAGATAAAATGAGAAAGTTATAAAAATGTATAAGTTTTAGCTTGGAGATAATTGAGTAGATACAGTAGGAAACTCAATTATCTCCCAAGCAGAGGGGAGGGCACCAGGGGGCTGTACTATTCTGTTATTGGTTATTTTATACCTCCCCCTGGGTGGGGTCTGTTTGTACCTGACTGTAATAAAAAGCAGGCTGGGTGTTCCAGACCTCAGTTCTTACTTGACCCTCAAATCGCAGCCTCGACTCGTTTTTTGGGCAGAAAGGTATCCTAGCTGGGCTATAGCTAGTGGGATTATTCTACACTTACAGGACTCATATGGAATACTATGGAAAGCAGCTCTCCCCTCTTCAGCAAATAGGAATCCAGACTACTAAGCGGTCCAGCTCTCAGCAAGCCTAAGGGTAACCGTAACATTTGGTGGCAGCGGTGGGATTATCCTGGATTTCCTAGGAGAGGTACGGAACGGATGGAGAGCGCCTACACAAAATTGAAGCGTACAACCCTAAAAGATTTACTGGAAAGCAGAGGAGGGTACGCCAGCAACCGGCCAAGGAGAGAACTGATCGCAGAACTGACCGAACTGGATCAAAGCTTCACAATGGCGGAAACCCCAACCATGAATGGTGACGAAAAGGCAAGAATTGTTCGGGAAAGGCTCTCCCTATACGGGCCAAACCCACCTATAGAACTAGTGCAGCAGTTGATGGCGGAGGCAGACGAGGATATACGAAAGGCCGAGCCCACGCACTTGACCTAGTAAACGCACACCGCAATGCTGAAGCCCCGCAGGTAATCGTTCCTGTCGAAAATGCTGGGAGACCCAAGATACCCTATGCGGCATTTCGACCCTTCCTAGAGAGCGAGACAGGAATTGATGAATACTTGGCGGACTTCGAAAGGCAATGTGCCCTGCACCAGATTCCCATCAGAGAGTGGCCCACAATCCTGTCTGGGAAACTATCCGGGCGAGCCCTGGAAGCTTTTCGTACCTTGGGTGCTGAGGAAGTGACACAGTATGAGCGAGTTAAAGAGACACTGCTAAGACGGTACGCTGTAACTCCAGACACGTATCGCCGGCAGTTTCGGGGCACGAAAAAGAAGCCTAACGATACCCATATGGAATGGGCGCACCGAATGCGGAGGGTGGCAAATCACTGGATGAGCGGAAGTAAAGCTGTGACTGGTGAGGAAATTTTACAATTGTTTCTCTTAGAACATTTTTATAATGGCATGGAGCAGCAGGGGAAGGAGTGGCTGCGAGACAGGCGACCTTCCACCTTAGAAGAAGCGGCCAAATTAGCCGATGAACATTATGATTCACGTCTTCACGAGCCCACGAACTACCGGGCTCCAGCACGGGTCGAGCCCAGAGAGGTTTACCGTGCACCTCCTCGTACGGAATTCCGAGCCCCGGTACCCGCAGGGCCCGCCTGACACTCAGGACCACCCAATAACAACTCTGATCGTCCCAGACCGACTTGCCACCGATGCAAGCAACCAGGGCATTTCATGGCTAACTGCCCCCTTAACACGCACCAGACACCCAGGAATTACAATTGCCCCTCTGGGCCATATCGTCCTGCCCGAGCCCTCTGTGTTAACCAAGAGGCCTCTTTGGAGGAATATTTGGGACCGCTTCACGAGGCAGACCCTGTATATGCTGCTTCAGATAACCGCCAGCACCATCGGCAGAAGGTATGGCTCGAAGGGCGATCTACCGAGAGGTTGAGAGACACAGGGGCTACCATCACACTGGTACAGAGTCATTTGGTGCCGGAACACAAGCGGTCAGGGCAGACCGTGGCCGTTAGAGTGGCGGGGGGGGATGTGTACAAAATTCCGACCGCTAAAGTACATCTTGATTGGGGAGCGGGAAAGGGGGCTGTGAACGTGGGCATAATGGATAATTTACCTGCTGAAGTACTACTGGGCAACGATTTGGGCCCCATGACTTCTGCCTATGCTCCAGCGTACAACAACGAGGCGAACCCAGTGACTACCCGAGCCCAAGCCCGGACAGAACGAGAACCCTCACCAGTGCGGGAGACACAGGTAAGACCGACCCCGACTTTACCTGACATGTTAGGCCCCATACCCTGGGACACCCCGGATACTTTCGAGACCGAGTCTAAGACTGACCCGACTTTACAAAAATACCGAGAACGAGCAGAGACCGGAGGGAGCGGGGCAGATAACGAAACTTTTCTATGGGAAAAAGGGAAACTATATCGCTTGACAGAGAAAAAGGGACAACGTAGGCGACAGCTGGTAGTGCCCCACAAATACCGTTGAGAAATCCTCAAGATAGGACACGACATCCCCTTGGCAGGCCACCTAGCTGTAACCCGTACGCTACACCGCATTACCCACACATTCTTTTGGCCAGGAGTACACGCTGATGTTAGGACTTATTGTAATACTTGCGATGTGTGTCAACGAGTAGGAAGGCGAGGCGATCACCCTAAAGCCCATCTAGTCAATATGCCCATTGTAGAGGAACCCTTTAGCAGGGTTGCTATTGACCTAGTAGGACCACTGGCCACCCCTAGTCCCTCCGGTAAGCGATACATCCTTACCGTAGTGGACTACGCTACCAGGTACCCCGAGGCTGTCGCCCTATCCAACATCCAAGCGGATACGGTAGCGAATGCACTGGTACAAGTGTTCTCCCGGGTAGGATTTCCAAAAGAAATCCTGTCTGACCGAGGCACCCAATTTACAGCCGAATTGACCCAACAACTCTGACAGGTTTGCAAAATTAAGTCCCTTCTGAGCTCCCCATATCACCCACAGACGAACGGACTTTGTGAGAGGTTCAACGGGACCCTCAAACAAATGCTCAAAACGTTCACTCAGGAATACCGAGATTGGGAACGCTTCCTGCCGCACCTCCTATTTGCTTATCGGGAGGTGCCCCAGGAAACGACAGGGTTCTCTCCCTTTGAGTTGCTCTACGGAAGAAAGGTACGGGGTCCCCTAAACCTGATCCGGGAGCACTGGGAGGGAGAGACGGAAACTGACTGTGTCCCCATTGTGCCATACGTGCTGGAACTCAGAGACCGAATGGAGCAACTAGCCAAATCAGTGCAGGCTAACCTCCAGTCGGCCCAGAGAAGACAGAAGGTATGGTACGATCGGGGGGCCCGAAGAAGAATCTTTACCATAGGACAAAAGGTGTTAGTACTTAAGCCGGTGAAGACAGACAAATTGCAAGCATCATGGCAGGGCCCCTACCAGATTGTAGAGAAACGGGGCGACACCACTTATGTCATAGCTAGTTGCCACGACAACAACCTTAGGAAGACGTTCCATGTAAACATGCTCAAAGAATATTTGGAGCGACCCGAGAACGTGACAGCCGTATGTTGCCCCCCCCAGGAAGACCCCGACAGCCTACCCATTCCCTACCTGCTAGAAAAGAGTCCCCCCACAGATGTAGTAACCCAGGTTCAGATAGGAGACCGACTTAGCCCCACTGAAAGGGAGCAGCTCAATGCACTCCTCCAGTCCAAACACCTCACCTTCTCCCAGAAGCCAGGGTACACTACCTTAACTACCCACCAGGTCGGTACCCCCGGGCAAACACCCTTACGCCAGCCCCACGTATCGCATCCCCGAGGCAGTTAGGACAGGAATGAAGAAGGAGATCGATGAGATGCTCCAACTCAGGGTGATTGAGCCCTCCGATAGTCCCTGGGCCTCCCCGGTTGTCCTGGTACCCAAGAAAGATGGGACAACCCGGTTCTGTGTAGACTATCGGAGGCTCAATGAAAAAACAGTGACGGACGCTTACCCTATGCCCAGGGTAGACAAGCTACTCTATCGTATAGCCAGGGGAAATTACCTGACCACTAATGACCTCTGCAAGGGTTACTGGCAGATTCCCCTGGCCCCGGAGGCTATCCCCAAGTCGGCCTTCGTCACCCCATTCGGCTTATACCAGTTTAAGGTAATGCCGTTTGGGATGAAGAATGCCCCAGCTACATTCCAGCGCTTGGTGGATAGGCTCCTGGATGGCTTCCAGAGTTTTGCCTGTGCATACCTGGACGACATAGCGATTCACAGTGAGTCCTGGGAGGACCACTTAGCTCATGTAGGAATGGTTCTGGATCAGATCCGGGCTGCTGGCCTGACTCTGAAACCAGAAAAATGTCACTTTGGGATGGCCGAGGTACAGTACCTGGGTCACCGGGTGGGGTGCGGAAAGCAGCGACCAGAGCCAGCCAAGATAGAAGCTGTTGCCAATTGGCCCACCCCCATCACTAAGACCCAGGTTCTAGCCTTCCTGGGCACGGCAGGGTACTACAGACGATTTGTACCAGACTACAGCACACTTGCCAAACCCCTGACTGACTTGCCCAAGAAAAACTTACCTCGACAGGTCCTGTGGTCTCCCCACTGTGAAACGGCTTTCCAGGCCCTCAAAAATGCTTTGGTTAATGCTCCTGTCTTGGCGGCCCCAGCTCTTAACAAACGTTTTATCGTCCATACAGACGCTTCCATGTTCGGGCTGGGAGCCGTCCTCAGCCAAGTAGGTGAAGACGGAGGGGAGCATCCAGTTGCCTACATCAGCCGGAAGCTCCTGCCCCGCGAAGTCAGCTATGCAGCGGTCGAAAAGGAGTGCTTGGCTTTGGTGTGGGCATTAAAGAAATTGACTCCCTATTTATATGGACAAGAGTTCACTCTGGTCACCGACCATAACCCGTTGGTGTGGCTAAACCGGGTCTCTGGAGATAACGGCAGGTTATTACGTTGGAGTTTATCATTGCAACCCTTCAATTTCACCATTACCTACCGACCCGGGAAACAGAATGGCAACGCCGACGGGTTGTCCAGACAAACAGACCTCAGCCCAACATAACCAGCGGTCTGGACAGCCTTAGTCTGCCCCGAAAAGGGGTCAGACTGTGTCTGCCAGAGTGTTCCACAAAAAGGGAGCACTGTTACAGAAACACTAGTTTTAATTGTGTACCTTTAATTACTTGGGAGCAGCGTCTCAACCTTTTAACTGGCACTTCGAATACCGTCGAAGTGCCGAAGCCGTCGAAGTCACCGATGTAGTCGAAGCGGCCGCCATTACAGTCGAACACGTGGCGGCGGGCATTTTAATACAGTCGAATGCGGTCAGCGGTAACCTGTACCTTTCCCGATCCTTCGACACCACAGCCGGAGACTAAGTCCCGGCCGAACATTCGAAACAACCGTTCGAAGGGAACTTTGTCGTCTTTTTCATGGGAATAGATCACCACACGACTAGCGACCGCCGCGGAATTTTAAACCGCATTTACTTCGACACTTCGACAAAAGCCGAAGTGCGTTCGAATATTCGAACACCGGCTTCGGATGGAACTTTACCGATTTTCCGGCTAAACATCGACCGACCACACAGCCTGAATCTGTGGAACTGTTTCTGGGCTTGCAAACAGGCGTGCGGTCGGTCCAAAGAGACTTTTTAATATCTCTGGAACTACTGGACGGATTCCCACGAAATTTGAGTATGTTGTTCCACAATTTATGTTGTTCACAAAAATATAAGTTTTATTAATGTACTAGATAAAATGAGAAAGTTATAAAAATGTATAAGTTTTAGCTTGGAGATAATTGAGTAGATACAGTAGGAAACTCAATTATCTCCCAAGCAGAGGGGAGGGCACCAGGGGGCTGTACTATTCTGTTATTGGTTATTTTATACCTCCCCCTGGGTGGGGTCTGTTTGTACCTGACTGTAATAAAAAGCAGGCTGGGTGTTCCAGACCTCAGTTCTTACTTGACCCTCAAATCGCAGCCTCGACTCGTTTTTTGGGCAGAAAGGTATCCTAGCTGGGCTATAGCTAGTGGGATTATTCTACACTTACAGGACTCATATGGAATACTATGGAAAGCAGCTCTCCCCTCTTCAGCAAATAGGAATCCAGACTACTAAGCGGTCCAGCTCTCAGCAAGCCTAAGGGTAACCGTAATATAGGCTAATCTGTAGCCCGAAAGTTGAGCAGGGTGTCACGACTAGTAAACATATTCAGAAGGATATTGATACCTTAGAGAGAGTTCAAAGAAGGGCTACTAAACTGGTTCATGGATTGCAGGATAAAACTTACCAGGAAAGGTTGAAGGATCTTAACATGTATAGCTTGGAGGAAAGACGAGACAGGGGGGATATGATAGAAACATTTAAATACATAAAGGGAATCAACACAGTAAAGGAGGAGACTATATTTAAAAGAAGAAAAACTACCACAACAAGAGGACATAGTCTTAAATTAGAGGGACAAAGGTTTAAAAATAATACCAGGAAGTATTACTTTACTGAGAGGGTAGTGGATGCATGGAATAGCCTTCCAGCTGAAGTGGTAGAGGTTAACACAGTAAAGGAGTTTAAGCATGCGTGGGATAGGCATAAGGCTATCCTAACTATAAGATAAGGCCAGGGACTAATGAAAGTATTTAGAAAACTGGGCAGACTAGATGGGCCGAATGGTTCTTATCTGCCGTCACATTCTATGTTTCTATGTTTCTATGTTTCTATATACATAAGTAAGAAAAGGAAAATAATAGGAAAGAGCGTAAACCGGTCCTTAGAATGGCCGGACTAATACGCTAGAGACAGAGAATGGTCAAAGGGAAAGCCGAGGTCAAGGAAGCCAGAAAATACTCAATACCGATAAACAAGCCAAGTCAGGGAAACCAGAGATCAGAATAACCAGGGAAACGCCAAGGATCAGGATACCAGGAAATCAGAAACACGAGAATATCACTTTCAGGAAACCAGGAAACTGAAACCACGACATGGCAAAGTAATGGGGAAAGCTAGGGGTTTAAATACCCCTCTCTAGGCTATGATTGGTCAGAGGGCGACCTCTGACCCCAAAACGTGCGTGTGCGTTGACGTCGTGACGTCACGCACACGTTGGTATAATTCTCGGGGGCGGGGCTGGTAATAGACGCGACCACGTGGTCGGCGCCATCTTGGATCCGGGCGCGATGCCCGGAAGAACTATGTGCGCGGTTCCCGGCTCGCCGACGAGCAGGTAAGCTCGTGTAGTCGGAGCGGTCGGGCACGACCGTGAGGCTCGGCGGGCCGGCGACCGCAACAGTACCCCCCACTCGAAGACCGCGCACCGGGCGGGAAGGACCCGGCTTAAGAGGAAAGCGGTTGTGAAACGACCGGATAAGACGGGGCGCATGGACCCGGTCAGCAGGAACCCAACAACGTTCCTCGGGACCATAACCCTTCCAGTCAACGAGATAGGACAAGACACCCCTGGATAATTTGGAGTCCATGATAGAATGGACTTCGTATTCTTCTTGATCACCCACTACCAAGGGCGGAGGAGGAGTGGATACCCTGGTGTAGCGATTGCAAGTAAGGGGCTTGAGTAGAGACACATGGAAAGTATTCGCTATTCTCATATGAGCCGGTAGTGCCAAAGAATAGGTCACTGGATTAATACGTTGGGTAACTCGAAAAGGACCAATGTACCGAGGGGCAAATTTCATGGATGGGACCTTAAGCTTGATATGTCTCGTGGAGAGCCACACCCTGTCACCTGGAAGATAGACAGGATTAGCGCCCCGTTTCTTGTCAGCTTGGACCTTTGCTCGGAATGAGGCTTTTTGCAGAGCTGAATGGACGGAATCCCAGGTATCATGAATCGATTCTAAACGGGTGTCCAAAGCGGGGATTTCTGTGTCTGAGAATGCAGAAGGTAAAACAGCGGGGTGATAACCCTGATTAACAAAGAATGGACTGTGATTAGAAGATTCATGAGTGGCGTTGTTTCTGGCGAACTCAGCCATGGGTAAGAGCTCATACCAGTTAGATTGATTGGCATTTATAAAGCAACGTAAATAGGCTTCTAAAGACTGATTCGCCCTCTCTGCTGCTCCATTTGTTTGAGGGTGATATGCTGATGAAAAGGAGAGTTCGATGCCCAATTGTTTGCAAAAGGAACGCCAAAACCTAGAAACAAACTGGGTACCTCTGTCAGATACTATGTTTTTGGGTACACCGTGCAACCGAAAGATCTCTCTCAAGAATATTTGAACAAGATCTTGAGCAGATGGTAATTTCTTAAGTGGGATGAAATGTGCCATCTTCGTGAATCTATCAATAACCATAAGGACTGTATTAAACCCGTTTGAACTGGGTAGATCCACAATAAAATCCATGGCTAAATGGGTCCATGGAGCATTAGGTATGGGCAGTGGTTGTAACAGTCCAGGAGGTGATCTAGGAGGAACTTTAGAAACTGCACATATTTGACATGCCCCAACATAATCTTTGATGTCGTTTCTGAGAGCAGGCCACCAAAATCTCCTGGAGACGGCTGAGAGAGTTTTATGGACTCCAGGATGGCCCGCTGTAAGGTTGTCATGGAACAAATCTAGTATCTTCTTTTGAAACTGAGGTGACACATATAGTTTGTCCGGAGGTTTTCCCACAGGTGCCTGAGTTTGATCTGCTATTATGGCACAGAAGAGTGGAGAAGACACTTCGGAAACAGTAGTGGCAATGAGGCATTCAGGAGGTACAATAGGATATATCTCCTGTTCTGGTACTTCATCTGTCTCAAACTGCCGAGAAAGTGCATCTGCCTTGATGTTTTTAGTACCAGGCCGGTACGTAATTACGAAATTGAATCGGGAGAGAAACAATGACCACCTAGCCTGACGAGAGGACAGTCTCTTAGCGTCCCCAATATAAGCCAAATTCTTATGATCAGTAAAGATCAAAAGTGGCTCTTTGGAACCTTCTAAGAGATGCCTCCATTCCTTAAGGGCAAGTACAATGGCCAAAAGTTCCCTATTCCCTATGTCGTAATTCCTCTCTGCAGGTGTGAGTTTGCGAGAGTAAAATCCACAGGGATGTAAAGGCGTATCAGGACTTTCTCTTTGAGACAGAATGGCTCCAACTCCTGTTTCTGATGCATCCACCTCTAGGATAAATGGTTTGGATGGATCAGGATGAGTCAGGACAGGTGCTGAGGAAAATAAAAATTTTAATTGTTCAAATGCCTCTCTTGCTTCTTTGGGCCAAGATATACAATTTGTTCCTTTTTTTGTTAAATTGGTTATAGGGGAAATCACGGAGGAAAATCCCCTTATGAATTTGCGGTAGTAATTCGCAAAACCTATAAAGCGTTGAGTAGCTTTAAGGCCCTTGGGTAATGGCCACTGTAAGACTGCCTCCAGTTTACGAGGATCCATCTGGAAACCAGACGGAGATATAACGTATCCAAGGAATTGTATCTCCGTTTGGTCAAACTGGCATTTCTCCAGTTTACAGTAAAGGCCGTTTTGTAACAGGGTTTTCAGTACAATTCTCACATGTTCGTGATGTGTCTCTAGGTTTGGGGAATAGATGAGAATGTCGTCCAAATACACTAGAACGAACATGTGAAGGTACTCTCTTAGGACATCGTTAATAAAATCCTGGAATACCGCTGGAGCGTTACATAATCCAAACGGCATAACCAGGTATTCGTAATGTCCCATTCTTGTGTTAAATGCGGTCTTCCATTCGTGACCGTCCTTAATCCTGACTAGATTGTATGCACTTCGGAGATCGAGCTTGGTAAAGACTCGAGCTCCCTTCAATCTGTCGAATAGTTCTGATATAAGGGGAATAGGGTAGGCGTTTTTAATGGTAATCCTATTCAAACCCCTATAATCAATACAAGGGCGTAGGTCTCCTTCTTTTTTAGAGACAAAGAAGAACCCAGCCCCGGCTGGTGAGGAGGACCTACGGATATGACCCTTTCTGAGAGCCTCCTTAATGTATTCCTCTAAACAAAGATTTTCCTGGGGGGACAAGGCATAGATTCCTCCCTTGGGAGGCATAGTCCCTGGTAATAAGTTTATGGTACAGTCATAAGGTCTATGAGGAGGTAACCCTTCTGACTGGACCTTGTTAAATACCTCTTTCAAATCCATATACTGTTGTGGAATTTGTGTGGTCAAGGGAGGTGTAACAGGAACATTAATGGTGCCAATAGGTTGTGGGATTTGTTTAAAGCAGACATCTTTGCATCTCTCACCCCAACTCACAATCTCTCCTTCAATCCAATCCAAACGCGGATTGTGTTTAAGGAGCCAAGGGAAACCGAGTATTATCGGAACTGTAGGTGAAGAGATAATTTGAAAGGTCATTTCTTCAGAATGGAGAACACCCACTGAAACAGTGATTGGCAGAGTTTCGTGTGTGATGAAAGGCTGGGTAAGAGGCCTCCCATCAATGGCCTCGACTGCTATAGGTTTCTCTTTATGTCTTAAGGGCAGGAGATGTTTTGCAGAGAATTCCTTGTCTAGGAAATTCTCCGCTGCCCCAGAGTCAATCATAGCCTCACATTGAATAGTAGTGTTTTCGAAAGATAAGGTTACTTTGATAAGGAAACGGTTCTTAGTCAATTTAGGGGACATATACATCACACCTAAGGTCGGTCCCCGTACGTGCCTTAGGTGTGCAAGTTTTCCGGCCGAACCGGGCATGATGACCTTAGATGCCCTTTCTTGCCACAATACATACATAACCCCTCGTTACGTCTGTGTTGTCTCTCTGCCTCAGTGAGTTTAGCACTACCCAATTGCATGGGTTCTGGTTCTGGAAGAGGCGTCTGGCTACTCACCACTGGGTTAGAGAAACGAGGAGCTATGGACAAATTAGAGCGTCTGTTACGTTGTTTGTTTTTCTCTCTCTCTCTGAGCCGGTTGTCAATGTCTATCATGTAGGCAATAAACTCATTTAGACTAACCGGAAGGTCTCTAGCTGCAGTCTCATCTTGTATATTCTCAGCTAAACCTTCAGAGAAAGCAGCCACCAGACCGCTATTGGTCCAATCAACCTCAGACGCTAATGTCCTGAACTCTATAGCATAATCGGCTACAGAACGACTGCCTTGCTTGATTCGCATAAGGGCTTTGGCAGCGTTCTTCTCCCTGCCTTTGGGTTCAAATGTAGCTTTAAAAGCCGTAAGAAAAGTATTGTAATCACGAGCTACTGCGTCACCACTTTCCCATAAGGGGTTAGCCCAGGTCAAAGCTTTTCCAGATAATTGGTTCATCAGATAGCCTATTTTAGATCTATCTGTTGGGAATGAACCTGGAGAGGCCTCAAAGTGGTATTCAATTTGGTTTAAAAAACCTCTGAATTCCTTAGAATCCCCTCCATAGCGTGGGGGCGGTGACAAGGTTATGGATGGTGGTTTATGTGGTACGGGAACCACTACAGGTGGCGGAACCACAGGTTGTACCGGAGGAACCTCTAAATAGGCAGTCCTCTGGAGCAAGGTCTGAAATGCCTGGGCAAATTGGTCTAACCTGTGGTCCATATCCTCCACCCTACTCTCACATGCGATCATATGCTTGCATAGTTCTGCAGGATCCATGGCCATGTCGTAATGTCACGACTAGTAATGTGGTCCAGCACGCAGAAACTATGTAAACATATACATAAGTAAGAAAAGGAAAATAATAGGAAAGAGCGTAAACCGGTCCTTAGAATGGCCGGACTAATACGCTAGAGACAGAGAATGGTCAAAGGGAAAGCCGAGGTCAAGGAAGCCAGAAAATACTCAATACCGATAAACAAGCCAAGTCAGGGAAACCAGAGATCAGAATAACCAGGGAAACGCCAAGGATCAGGATACCAGGAAATCAGAAACACGAGAATATCACTTTCAGGAAACCAGGAAACTGAAACCACGACATGGCAAAGTAATGGGGAAAGCTAGGGGTTTAAATACCCCTCTCTAGGCTATGATTGGTCAGAGGGCGACCTCTGACCCCAAAACGTGCGTGTGCGTTGACGTCGTGACGTCACGCACACGTTGGTATAATTCTCGGGGGCGGGGCTGGTAATAGACGCGACCACGTGGTCGGCGCCATCTTGGATCCGGGCGCGATGCCCGGAAGAACTATGTGCGCGGTTCCCGGCTCGCCGACGAGCAGGTAAGCTCGTGTAGTCGGAGCGGTCGTGCCGGTCGGGCACGACCGTGAGGCTCGGCGGGCCGGCGACCGCAACACAGGGAAAGGATTGCCCATTTTATGCCATGTAAGTGCCTGTGTGTAGGGTAGATGGTAGCCGTTTATAGCGTTGATGATATTGGTCTTACTTAACCAAGCTTCAACCCATGCTTGAGTGATAGCTGTAAAGGTAGATCAATGGTGTTGTATAGTAAGGAAACTCCTCGGAGGGTATGAGGATGTTGAGACTTGGGGTAGCGGAGGTGTGTGGTGCCAATAAGTCTATGGTTAGTCTTTGTTTAAGGGAAGATTTCCTTGTGACAATACCAATGTGTTTGTGTTTGGTGCCATGCTGTAAATGGTGGAGTTCGGAAGACCCCTCTGCAAATCTTGGCTATGAGTGTGTTTACAGCCAATGGTTCTGTTGTGCTGACTGTAAGTGAGGGCATGCTATATTCCTTGAAGGTGTATTTATGATACCTGTATGGGGAGCCCTTTGAAGCTCCAGAGCTTTAGTAAATTTAGTAAACTTGCAGCATTTCGGCTAGATCCTTGGACATTTTCTGGATTTCCACTGCACCAAGGGAGTGGTAATACTTTCAGCACACTGCTTATCTGCTACATATTCTGGACTCTGTTTGGATCCTTAGATGGAAAGTAGGATTTAAACACCATCTTTTTTACTGTGTATGAGGTTTTTTTAAAGGATTTGGAGTTTTATTTTTACATGATATCAATAAACTGTGTTGCACTTTCTCTGCTTGGTTTGTATCTTTCAAGATACGTTACTGTGACCACTGCTGTTGGATATAAAGTTAACACAGAATACTCCTAATTTCCTAGACCACCGCTGTGGAGGTGGAAATCATACACATTTACCTCAATACCCAGCTTCCCCACAAACACTGCTTTGGGGCTATTGCACAGCGCTGACATTTATCTACTTTTGGATGTGTATGTGTATATGTATATGTGTGTGTGTGTGTGTATATATATATATATATATATACATACATACATACACTGCTGTGTTTGTTAGGGTCCTGTTACTGTGCTCTGTGAGGGTGTTGTTTGTGTGCTGTGTGTGGGTGGGTGTCGTGTGTTTGTGAGGGTGCCCGGTTTGTGTGCTCTGTGTGTGTGTGTGTGTGAGGGTGCTGTATGTTTGGAGGGATTGTGGGGGTGGAGGTGGGGGCAGATTAGTAAATATTCCCCCTCCCTTCTTACCTTATGTAGGGAGGGGGAATACTTGCTGCCATGTGCCATCCCTGGTGGCCCAGTGGAGAGTGAACTCTAGCCTGCTGGGCTAGAGTTCACTCTCGCAAGATCTGAGCGTTGCCGCGGCAATGCTCCAACCTTGCGAGAGGAACCCAGCGGAGCTGCTGGCTAGAGCTCCCCGGGTCCTCTCCTGCCTCCCTTCATGCTGCTGTGGGGCGGTGAGGTAGATCTTTGATCCTGAGATCTCCCCTGCTGGTCTCAATCCATAGGTGAGCCGCAGGGATTAGGGTGTGAGGCACCCTCCGATTCATCGATGGCTGCAAAGCAAGGCGCTGTAGATTGGGGACTGGGATGGAGCGATTTTCCCGTGATTAAGGGCGATTAACGGATTCAGGCTCGGGAGCTCACACAAGGTGCGTCCGCTCGGCTCCACAGTCAGGCTCCGCCCTGACACCACTGTTTTAAGTCTCCTAGCACCACCCAAGCACAAGAAGAGGCTACTGTGTTAAAGGGAATATATATATAAAGGGATCATAGTCCATGCTTTGGTTTAAAAAAAAAAAAAAAACTATATACAGGTGATGCATGGCTGTAATTTTCAGTACTTGGACTGTAGGGATCATGTTTGATCTCGCCAAATCTTTTTGGATTTAAAAAAAAGGAGTATGTGTAAACTGTAATTTGGATATCTGCTTTTTACTGGAAGCTGCACAGGCTGCAATAAGCTTACTTTACAAAGGACTATAAAGATAATAACCTACTTCTGGCTTTTCTTGCATTTTTGTGATTTATAATTTAAATGCATTACAGATTTTGGTCTAAAACTATTGGTTTGGCTTTCAACTCCCATTTAAAGCCTTGTTGTGGTCATAAACTTTGGTGTTGATGAACAAGACTTTATGAGATAGGCCAGACGTCATAGAAACATAGAATGTGATGGCAGATAAGAACCATTCGGCCCATTTCTAAATACTTTCATTAGTCCCTGGCCTTATCTTATAGTTAGGATAGCCTTATGCCTATCCCACCCATGCTTAAACTCCTTTACTGTGTTAACCTCCTACCACTTCAGCTGGAAGGCTATTCCATGCATCCACTACCCTCTCAGTAAAGTAATACTTCCTGATATTATTTTTAAACCTTTGTCCCTCTAATTTTAGACTATGTCCTCTGGTTGTGGTAGTTTTTCTTCTTTTAAATATAGTCTCCTCCTTTACTGTGTTGATTCCCTTTATGTATTTAAATGTTTCTATCATATCCCCACTGTCTCGTCTTTCCTCCAAGCTATACATGTTAAGATCCTTTAAACTTTCGTGCTACATTTTATCCTGCAATCCATGAACCAGTTTAGTAGCCCATCTCTGAACTCTCTTCTGAAGATACGGTCTCCAGTACTGCGTACAATACTCCAAGTGAGGTCTCACCAGTGTTCTGTACAATGGCATGAGCACTTCCCTCTTTCTACTGCTAATACCTCTCCCTATACAACCAAACATTCTGCTAGCATTTCCTGCTGCTCTATTACATTGTCTGCCTACCTTTAAGTCATCAGAAATAATCACCCCTAAATCCCTTTCCTCAGATGTTGCGGTTAGGACTCTCTTTAAAGTATTCTGTACTCTGCCCTTGGGTTTTTACGCCCAAGATGCATTATCTTGCACTAATCCACATTACATTAAATATCAATTGGCATTGGCTGAGCCACTTCCTGGTTTGGTGAGAGCTCACTGTCATAATTTTGATATATGTTTTTTCTGCACATGGTTTATAATGCAATACTTGTCTATTTAAGAAAAGTTGGTCAGCGCCATACCGAAGACTCCCTCATTGATACAATACACAGACGTACAAAGCGAAAAAAGGCTCGGTTTTTAAAGGGGCCTTAACACCATTTAAAGGGGTGGCCAGTAAAAAATAAGACTGGATTGCATTTTTTTTTTTTTTAATTAAAAACTGTATATGTAAGTAGGCTGGAGCTAGTGAGTTTGAGATGGAAAGTTCAAAAGCAGTCTGTGTTTCTCAGAACAATAAGGAACACATGATACATTTGCTGTGTTCTTGTTTCTAACAGATCTGCACCTGGCAGCAGAACTGGGAAAGACACTTTTAGAGCGAAATAAGGAATTGGAGGTTTCACTGCAGCAGATGTACCTTACCAATGAAGATCAGGTGCAGGAGATCGAGGTACTGCTAAAGTAGAAATTTTATCTTCACGATCTTTTACTCTATTATGATTCCACATGATATATACACTTAGAGGTTTTCAAATGTACATGCAAACTTTTTTTATATGTTATTACTCCTGTATTTTTAGCACACAATGAATTCCCATTGTTTCATATAAATCTGTTAATTTTGACCTTTTTTTCATTAACTGGGCTCAAACTTTTTACTTGCTTATTTGATCCCAGGTGGGCTGGCCAGGAAAAAGAACAATCCAAGTATCATAAGTTCTACAGCTTGCTGTAGTGTTTTTCAGTTTTGTTTTTTTTTCCCCACTGGCTACCCTTCACATTGTAAGTAGTCAAAAAGTTTTTGAACAGTTGACCTCATGTGGGGTCTGCCACCCTGAGTCCACTACTAATGCTGTAGAGCTAAAGTTCCTAAGCATTATCTGATCGCACTCGGCCAATGAGCTAAGCACAGCACCGCAGGGCTTAGCTCAGGAGAGCTAATGGAAGCTTAGGAGCTTCCCGCTCTGAAGCGTTAGTAGTGGAGACAGGGAGAGGTGCCCAGCAGACCCCAGGTAAAAAGCAAACCATGCAAAAACGGTTTCATTACATTTTTCTCATGCTCAAAGGCCATTTGACCAAAGCTCTATCTTTAAACACCGAAACCACCACCAGGGTGCTGGTAAGAGTAATAAGAAAGGATATTATTTGGGAATACTCAAATTATACCCATGTGTTAGCACATATACACACACAAACACACTGTGGCCTTTTACACAAAATATATCTCTCCTGACACGTTTATGCATGCACTGAGACTCCATACAAATACATGACTGCAATCACACACATTGAGATTTTATTTAAATTCACACCGACACCTTTTGAAAATACACACATAATTACACTCCACATATACACCACGTGTCACTGACATGGCACACACACCCCCGCTTTCACACACTGACTCTCAGTACAGATATATACTCCTACTTTCACAGCACACTTACGCTCCATGCTAAAGACATGTCACAAATCAAAACAAATTGCTCAATAATAAAGTATTGCAGGTCCTTGTAATGCCTTTTTTTTTTTTTTTTTTTTTTTATTGGACTAACCAGAATTTGTATTGATTAGCTTTTCAGGAGTTCCCCCCTTTATCGGGTTTTAAAGCATGCTTTAGACTTGTTTATTTATTTATTACTGGTATTTATTAAGCGCCAACAGATTCCGCAGCGCTGTACAATTAGCGGAGAACGTACAATATACACAGACAAATACAAGAGGTCGAGAGAGCCCTGCCCGTAAGATGAAAACTAGTTATTGGAGCTGTTTTATACAAAGTGCTTAGCTAAATGGCCCGTGAGCTTACAATCTAAAGGATACAATGGGGATTTGAGACAAGAGGTAAAGGGAGAAACCTCGTCACTGCAAATTTCCATTAGTCCAATAAAAAAGGTATAACAAGAATCGGCAATGCTTCAATATTATGCATCTAGATTAGTGGATTAAAGTAGCAACTCTAATAATATGATTCAGTAACAAATTATTGTTTTCTTACACTTGTTTTTAGGTCTGGCAAATAGCTGGGGGCCTAAAATTGTACACCCTGCTATTGGAATATAACAACTGATTTCAAGATAGTTAGTTATGAAGTGTTCATTAAAATGTAAGACTTTGCACAGCAGCCAAATAAACAAACTTATCCCGAATATTTACACATTTTACTTTTCTCAGCTATTTTATATAAAGTCCATTTATGTTCTAATATTACATATCCTTTAACACATAGATACTCAGGTCTAACTTAGATATTTGTATCAATGATACGGCAATGATAACTTGTGAGTATGTCACGTTTACAGTGTGTCTGCAATTAAAGTCTATATGCTGGTTTGCGCACTGGGTTTTACAAAAATGGTCTCTTCCCTTCCTGTCTTTCAAGTACCTGAGCAAACAGCTGGAGATGCTACGCCAAGTAAATGAACAGCACGCCAAGGTCTATGAGCAGCTGGATACAATCGCAAGAGATTTGGAAGTGACTAACCTAAGGCTGGTGCAGGAGAGCAAAGTGGCCCAGCACAAGATAGCAAGGTTAGAGACAAGGGAATGGAAGAAAGGGGAATAAGTGGAGTAAATAAGGAGAGCGAAAGTGAGAAAGTTTCTCGGGTGATAAAACAAGAAGGTGGATAAACAAGTATTAGCGAAATGTAGAATTCTAGAAATAACTGAAAATAACATGTGGGGATGTTGGTGAAAGCCAAATAATGAATATGTCTCTGTCTGTTAGTCTCACAGGTACTATAGATGGCTTGCAGAAACAGGTGGAGGATCTGCAAAAACAAGTGGAAGAACTGCGCAGTCAAGACCAGGTTCGAGTGCGGAGGGAAAAGAGAGAAAGGCGTCGCACTATCCACACATTTCCCTGCATACGGGAGCTGTGCGCCAATCCCAGGTTAGCGCAGGGGTCTTTGGTGACAAATGAGGAAGCCATAGTCCAGATTCAATGTACACCGTATCTGTACCAAGTCCGTAATAACATTCACTCAGTATGGAGAGTATCAGAGACATGTTCTACTGATTGGCAAACTGTGAAATACTTAAAGCAGCTCTGTCACCTTCTGCGGTCTTTGCATATTTTGCTAAAACCCATGATGGTGACATCACTGCTTGCTGTGCTAGGGCCCAGGTAGGCAGCGGAGGTTAGATATACTAACTTGATGCTGTCCCCCATGGAGACCACCATCTTCTCTCTTCAGCTCCTGGCGCTTCATCACGCATGTGCGAGAGGACAGCGCTAATGTCTATGGAGCATCCCATGAGACGATGGAATCCTCCATAGATATCGTCTCGCAGTGAGCGAGACAATGCCTTAATTCCTCCAGCCGTCACGAAGTGACAAAGTTTATCAAGTGGAGATAAAATACATAAGATAAAGTAGTCCCTACTTTGCGTTATGTATTTTAGGAGAAAAATATTGAAAAAGAATTAAGGAGGAGAAACAGATTGAAGCAAGGTAAGTTTAGGGTGACAGTCAAAATTATGAAAATGATTTTTATTGAATTTTTTTCTATGACAGATGATGTTTATCTTTTTATACATGTGTTATAAATATAAGTTTGTGTACATAATTGCCATCCTCTTGTTCTGTGTACAGGAATGAAGATACACTCTACATGCATGGTTCTTGTTTGGACTTATCCCCTAAGCCATTACAGAGAGAAAACGAGCGTCTGCACAGTGCCGTGGCCTCACTTCGGGCTTTAGTTGCTGAAGAACGTCAGCGAAAAGAAAAGGCAGAACGGGAATATCAATCGGTGGTGCAGGAATATTCTGAGCTCGAACAAAGAGTTTGTGAGAATGAAAACTGCAGGTTACGTGTACAAGAACTGGAAGCAGAACTACAGGAACTACAGCAAATGAAGCAGGTAAAACTCAAGTTTGTGTACGTAAAAGGAAGAGATCATTTTTTTTTCTATGATACCACCAATATGCTTTCACATCATCTTCCCATAATGTTGTGTGTATGAGGCATCCCTCTTAGAATTGTATCCATTAAAGGGAAACTGTAGTGCTAGGAAAACTACACATATATATTTGATTTCTCATGCACATTTTAGAGGGTTCTTGAATGGCAAAATCGGAAGTAAAATTCCTCCTTTGTCTTCAAAAGAAATAAAGTAGAGGAACAGAGTAAGTTACTACAATACCACGCAGTTATCCTGGCCATGCCATTGCTCCCTAGCAGTGAAAGAGGCGCATAGAACAAAAACAAGGATACCAGGGCACAGCTTCATGGTTGAGTATGACATGATGCATTGACAAAGTGTGGTGTACCCTGAACGTTTACTGTATTCTTTTCTGTCATTCGTTAAACGTTTGTGGCACTTTGGTGCACTCCTTCATCAAGTTCCACTCTGGGCTTTTTGTTTTTGCTTTGTTTGTCTTCAGAAGTAGAGGAGACAAACTTCTAGTTGTAGTGATTTTTCCATATGTTAATCATCATATTGGGTCTAAATATGTGGATATATTCAGACACAGAACCTGCAGATCTTGACAGATGAAGAAGAACTGTCTGTTCCTGTTAGCAACTGACTGCAGCAACAACCTATAGAGGGACAAGAGAAAAGGAAAGAGTTGTGCCACAAGTAAAAAAATCTAATAATACAACTGTATCTAGCACAAATGCAAGAATAGGCCTAGTGCAAAGCAGTCTGACAGTGTAAGTTCTTATTAACCAAAGATGAAAGTCAGTGCTTGATAGGATGTACTGTCCTCAGTTCACCTTAAACATAGATAATATGGAAGACAAGAGACAGGGATAGGTGATAGTGAAGCCGGTTAAGTACAGTCTTTTATAAGTAAAAAAACTAGCGATGGAACACTCACGTTTAAAAGAGCTATAGCCAGCTCTAGCAGTATAGGCGTACAGCGGTAAAATCCCTGCTTGAAAGGATAGACCGCAATTGTCAACCACGTCCACACAAAGATGATATAAAAGACAGGAGACAGGGGCAGGTGATAGTGCAGATTACTCCTACTTAGGAGCCTCTGTTAGCTCTCCTGAACTAAGTCCAGTAGTGCAGAGCTAGGTTAGTGACTGAGGGTGTCAGCTTGCACTGCAGGGTTTAGCTCAGTCAGAGAGCTCTCTGACGGATATAGTAAATTGTGGATCTGCACCCTGCGGACCACAGGTAAAACATTATATTGTTCTAAAACCAGGACCTGGGCTTCCTATAGGACAATTAGGTGGCCGTCTGGGGCGCGCTTAAGGGGGGGTGCTGGTAGTTGCTTTACTGCTCGTTTGGCCGCCTTCCCTATCGAGCTGTATTAATTATTTGGAGCAGCCGTCGACCATGTTACCAGGCACTGGGGAGCACTTACATGACTGCTGACTAGCGCCCGGTAGAACACTGGACCGGCGGCATCCATGATTCACCTCGGCTCGCAGTGCCTGGCCCCCTTCCAGACATCCATTGCGGCGTCAGCGCAAGGGCGCATTATTAGCTCACTCCTGTCCCTTGCCCTGGAGGTGAGGAGAAATGGGCGGGAGCATAGCAGGGGGCTAAGACAGGGAGAATGATCTGCCACCAGGCAACTAGGTGCACTGAAGATGCCAGAAACACATGAGCAGCACTGATATGTGAAATTAAGGTAAGAGGGTTAATGTCTGGGTCAGTCTGTGTCTGTCTGGGTCATTGTCTGTCTGGGTCACTGTCTGTCTGGGTCATTGTCTGTCTGGGTCATTGTCTGTCTGTATGGGTCAGTGTGTGTCTATGGATTTGTGTGTGTCTGTATGGGACAGTGTGTGTCTGTATGGGACAGTGTGTGTCTGTATGGGACAGTGTGTGTCTGTATGGGTCAGTGTGTGTCTGTATGGGTCAGTGTGTGTCTGTATGGGTCAGTGTGTGTCTGTATGGATCTGTCTTTGTCTGTATGGGATGTGTGTGTCTGTATAGGTCAGTGTGTGTCTGTGTCTGTATTATTATTATTATTGCTGCCATTTATATAGCGCCAACAGATTCCGTAGCGCTTTACAATATTATGAGAGGGGATTTAACTATAAATACGACAATTACAAATAAACTTACGGGAACAATAGGTTGAAGAGGACCCTGCTCAATCGAGCTTACATTCTATAGGAGGTGGGGTGTAAAACACATTAGGACAGGAATTTGCAATCAAATAGGGTGGGCTGCCCTTTAGGAAAGGGCAAGAGACAGGTATGTGAGGTAGAGGTTAGTCTTGGAAGCCATAAGCTTTCCTAAAGAGATGGGTTTTAAGGCAAGACTAGGGGAGAGTCTGATGGCGGTAGGCAGGCTATTCCATAGGAAGGGAGCCGCCCGCGAGAAGTCCTGCAAGTGCGAGTTGGCCGTACGGGTGCGGACAACGGACAGGAGGTGGTCACGGGCAGAGCGGAGAGACCGAGAAGGGACATACCTATGGATCTGTGAGGAGATATAAGAGGGGCTAGAGTTGTTCAGTGCTTTATAGGTGTGAGTTAGTACCTTGAATTGACTCCTATAGCATACAGGAAGCCAATGTAAGGACTGGCAGAGGGGTGAGGTGTGAGAGAACCGACTAGAGAGGAAAATCAGTCTAGCAGCAGCGTTCATTACGGACTGTAAGGGTGCAGTATGGCTTTTGGGAAGACCAATCAGGAGAGGGTTACAATAATCCATGCAGGAAATTACTAGAGCATGGACAAGCTCCTTGGTAGTTTCTGGTGCAAAAAAGGGGCGGATGCGGGCTATGTTTTTAAGATGGAATCTACAGGATTTGGCAACATGCTGGATGTGAGGCTCAAAGGTGAGACCAGAGTCAAGTATGACGCCAAGACAGTGCGCTTGCAAGGATGGACTGATGTTGGTACCACAAACTTGAAGGGAGAGCGAAAGAGGAGGATCAGTATTCGGAGGAGGAAAGACAAGGACCTCAGTTTTAGAGAGATTGAGTTTCAGAAAGCCGGAGGACATCCAGTCTGAGATGGAAGAAAGGCAAGCAGTGACACGTTGCAGGACGGCAGGGGAGATGTCCGGGGAGGAGAGATATAGCTGGGTGTCATCAGCGTACAGGTGGTAGCAGAATCCAAAAGATGTAATAAGTTTGACAAGAGAGGCAGTATAAAGAGAAAATAGAAGGGGACCAAGGACAGAGCCTTGGGGGACTCCAACCGAGACAGGACGAGGGGAAGAGGTATCATTAGAAAAAGAGACACTGAATGAGCGTTGGGAGAGATAAGAGGAAAACCACGAGAGGACAGAGTTACAGAGACCAAGCGATTGAAAAGTTTGAAGAAGGAGAGCATGATCAACGGTGTCAAAGGCTGCTGAGAGGTCAAGAAGAATTAGTATGGAGTAGTGGCCTTTGGATTTAGCTGCGATTAGGTCGTTAGTAACTTTGATAAGGGCAGTCTCTGTAGAGAGGAGAGGGCGGAAGCCAGCAATCTTCCAGAGATGATACCTCTGCTCAGAAGACTCTGCAGGACTTGGTTGCTTGTATAGGTCAGTGTGTGTCTGTATAGGTCAGTTTGTGTCTGTATGAGTTAGAGTGTATGTCTGCATGGGTCAGTTTGTGTGCGTCAGCACGGGTGTGCATCAGTCTGCTTGGGTCAGTGCGTGTCTGTATGGGTCAGTGTGTGTCTGTATAGGTCAGTGTGTGTCTGTATAGGTTAGTTTGTGCCTGGATAGGTCAGTGTGTGTCTGTATAGGTCAGTGTGTGTCTGTATAGGTCAGTGTGTGTCTGTATAGGTCAGTGTGTGTCTGTATAGGTCAGTGTGTGTCTGTATAGGTCAGTTTGTGTCTGTATAGGTTAGTTTGTGTCTGTATAGGTCAGTGTGTGTCTGTATGGGTTAGAGTGTATGTCTGCATGGGTCAGTTTGTGTGCGTCAGCACGGGTCAGTATGTGTGTGCATCACTCTGCTTGGGTCAGTGTGTGTCTGTATGGATCTGTCTTTGTCTGTATGGATCTGTCTTTGTCTGTATGGGGTGTGTGTGTCTGTATAGGTCAGTGTATGTCTGTATAGGTCAGTGTATGTCTGTATAGGTCAGTGTATGTCTGTATGGGTCAGTGTGTGTCTGTATAGGTTAGTTTGTGTCTGTATAGGTTAGTTTGTGTCTGTATAGGTCAGTGTGTGTCTGTATGGGTTAGAGTGTATGTCTGCATGGGTCAGTTTGTGTGCGTCAGCACGGGTCAGTATGTGTGTGCATCACTCTGCTTGGGTCAGTGCGTGTCTGTATGGATCTGTCTCTGTCTGTATGGGTCAGTGTGTGTCTGTATGGATCTGTCTTTGTCTGTCTGTATGGGGTCAGTGTGTGTCTGTATGGGTCAGTGTGTGTCTGTATGGGTCGGTGTGTGTCTGTATGGGTCGGTGTGTGTCTGTATGGATCTGTCTTTGTCTGTATGGTGTGTGTGTGTCTGTATAGGTCAGTGTGTGTCTGTATAGGTCAGTGTGTGTCTGTATGGGTCAGAGTGTGTCTGTATGGATCTGTCTTTGTCTGTATGGGGTGTGTGTGCTTGTGTCTGTATAGGTCAGTGTGTGTGTCTGTATGGGTCAGTGTGTGTGTCTGTATGGGTCAGTGTGTGTGTCTGTATGGGTCAGTGTGTGTGTCTGTATTGGTCAGTGTGTGTCTGTATTGGGTCGGCAAACATTTTTTATGCCAAGCCGGCAAAAATACTTGCACTGGCTCTGTCTAAAACAGTTCGACTACTTACAGCGAGGGGACACTTGGCACCATAACCAATACAGCTCTCTGTAGTGGTTACGCTGCTTGGAATATTTCTTCAATAGTGCTCCCTTATGTTTTTACTTTTTCATCTTTATTCTGGTAAATGAAAAATACATCTGCATTATGTACCTTCTGTGCAGAATCTGTTGCAAGTCTAAGATGAAAGAAACACAGATAAAATGTATACATAGTGAATGAATTTATATACCTTTGGTTACACTCTTCTGTTCTTACACTGAAGAATTATTTCATGATTTTTAGATTATTACAGTGCTGCACAATTTATAAATTAAGTAATGAATGTTGGTTTTGGGAAACAGCATCTTTCGCCAACATCTTAAACAAGGAATGAAAATGAGCCTTTCAGGTTTATTCACTTAAAGTGAGAATTCAAAGTGATTTTCAAATTTAAGGTCAGAATAGCAGAACCAGTAAATATTTACTAAGGCAGCTGTGCTTCCTGTTTGGCTACTTTTTGCCTTAAATTTTAAATTCAATTTGAATTTTTCGCTTTAGTGAATAACCTTGTGTTTGTGTGTGTGTGTGTGTGTGTGTGTGTGTACTTAATATTTATTGAGCACTTTGTCCAGACAAATACAAGACTGTCTTTTCTTTCTGAATTATTCCATGCTGTTTGCTTTGTGGGATGGGCAAGATATGTCTGCCACTCCTTTCTGTTTTATTTTTCAGAAAGGAGTCTACAGCCCCTGCCACATTATTAGTGAATGTATTTATCTTTTTTTTTGTACGTGTGTTTTGATTTATTAGTTTTTTTTTTTGTTGCTTTGGTTACAGGTGAAGCGCTACCTGCTGGGAAGGGGTGACAGCCTTTCTCAGGCATTGCTAGAACCTCTTAACAAGACCCCTGAAACAGATGATCCAGAGCCTCATGAAGAGTCAGGAGTCGATATGAGCAGGAGCCATACACCCCCAAACTCGGCTGTCAGGAAAAGCTGTAGTGACACAGCCCTGAGTGACATTGTAGGTAGGGATGCTGTAAGTCGGCACGAAGGCAACTACACTCTACATGCTAACAACACAAGGCGTCGTGGCATGTCTATCTTGCGCGAAGTGGATGAGCAATATCATGCTCTGCTGGAGCGATATGAGGAGCTGCTGGCCAAGTGCAGGAGACATGAGGACAATCTGTGTCATGCTGGAGTACAGACCTCCCGTCCAGTGTCTCGGGATAGCTCTAGTCGAGACCTACCAGGTGAGGAGGGAGAGTCTGAGCGAGTACTGACCATGCAACTGGAAGCTGTAGACCGAAGGCTTGAACAGAGTCAACCAGAATACAAGGCACTCTTTAAAGAAATATTTAATCGCATCCAGAGAACCAAGCAAGATGTTAGTGCCGGGAAAGGTCCAGGGGGCAAATAATAAACTAGCAGCTTATTTAACACTATTCTCATCAGGAATTCCATTGACGGTCTCTCAGAATATCATTTTGATACTGACTGTACATTTACTGCTTATTAACACTAAAGGCAAACCTTGTGCAACGCCCATCACTAACGCACCCATACTGCATAGATCTGTACACATATTCACTATCTTGATCACTGCTTTGCATAGATATATGCACTATTACTACAGATGCAGATTATATGTATTATTGGTCTGCACTGAAAATTGCTAGCTTTTTTTCCCTCTACTTAGATTATATGTCATAAATATTGGTGGCATATATCATCCAGATGGGCAATTGGGGCCCATCTGTAGGAGCTGTAGACATTGTAAAAGGTTTTACAATAAGGTACTTTTAAAAAGGTAGCAGATAAGTATGATAAAGCAAGAAACCAAGAATAAATATATTAACAAACATACACCAGAAAACATAAAAAAATGAATTTGTTACAGGCTATACATTTAAAAACCTATTAAAAGAAAAAATTGATATAAAAAGGTTTATGGATCAGTCCTGTCCTGGACCATTCCTAAAGTTATCTTCAGTTATTTATATACAGGAATTTGTACTGCTCTTTATTTTAAACAATATGTCTTACTAGTTGAATATATTACATTGCAGAATATAAATGGCCATATCCCCATATTGTGCATGGTATGGGTGTATACAGTGATGTTTATGACTGTACAAACAGACAGGCAAACAAACACATAGTATTATATATATGTATATAATGTACAGTTATAGGCAACCGTCTGGTGCAACGATCAGTTGACATATGAAAAGGTGGAGTATTCTTGGCTCTGTTCCATACTTTAGTCTGAACAGATGAATCTAGGCCTCTGGAACTCATCAATGTCACAAGCTTGAAGTATTTAGAACATTCTGCTGACTGGTTTTGTGCACTTTGTTTTTGCTGCTATATCTTGATAATTGCCCAGTTGTTCCAAACTCTTAAGGGCAATTCAGAAAACTGTATACTGGAAGAAATGATTTAATTATTAATGATGTCTCACCAATATCAGCATTACAAGAGACTTATATGTAAAAACTAAGCGCCATGCAATGGAGGATCAGCTGCCAAGTGGAAAAAGTGAGGCAAATGCAGAACAGGAATTCAAAATTGTGTGAGGTGAAAAGTACACAAACAAAAAATGACATAATATGTGTAAATCTGTGGTAAAATAAATTACACTACAGTTACTTAATCCATTTCTACCCCGCTGGACCAGACACTGTGATGGCTCTTTTCTACCCTTTTCTGACTCCGCTATACCTGTAAAGGTATTTTTAAACTTGGGCATTCATTTTGTTCTGCTGCATGACAGCAGTATGCGATAATGTGCAAAGCCATGCTCCACGCATCTAAAATGGCTCCCATTAAGGGTGCTGATGGAGCCCAAACTCTTATGCAATAAGACGCAAGTGTCTGCAAAAGTGGCCAATCCTTTTTACTTGCATATCCTGTACGTGGGTCACCTCATACTAGGATAATTTGTCTCTAGTCATTAACGTATCTGCATGTATACAACAGTGTATCCCAGAAGAATGTCTGAACTTGCAGTTTTTGCAGAACCTTGGGTAAAGGCTGCACCAGCTTCTTTTTTTAAAGGGTTACTGCAAGCACCATGACCACTTCATTCGAAGATTTTGTAGTGGCTGGACTACTATGAAATGCTGCACATGTGGAGTTGAACCCCTCTGCTGCTGGAGGTGTAACTCCACCTCCATAAGCACCGCTGGGGCATAATTCACTCTATTTCCAGGCTGGCTTATATAAAGTCTGTGCACAGATGATTTTTTTTTATTGGCTGAGAGTGGTCAGCTGATGTTCACAGCCAATGAATGAGTGTCAGGATCGGCATCTGACTAACGCAACTCTGCAGAAGCCAGCTGTCGTACAACGGGCTGTAGTGGTTATGGTAGGTGGAGTAACCCTTTAACAGTATACACTTATCTTGCCTTTTCTCACAGTTATAGCACTTGTGCTTTAATACGGAAACACCATACGTAATCAGCACTATGCACGCATACCGGTCACGTCTTTCAAAGATCTGTTGTTTAGTGAAACTTATATGTAAGGATTGTGGATCAGTATTCTAAAATTGGAGCAGTCTGCAGAAGCATTTCATCGGTTTCTATTGTGGTTATCGAACTTTATCCTACAATTCCACTTTCTAAATGCCCTCCAATGATTCAGCCCTTTTAGGGTTATTCACTAAAGTGAGAATTCAAATTGAATTCAAAGTGAATTTCAGATTCAAGGTAAAATAGTCAAACATTATCTCGAAGTCAGCTCAGCTACTCTAGCCTTCAATTTGAAATTCACTTTGAATTCACACTTTAAGCCTGTTTATATTGATAAAACTGAGCAATGTTATTGGAATATGCTACCCAAAAGCATTTTAATTTTTTATAATAATGCTCATAGTATGAAACACCTGTGTACTCAATAAATTATACCCAAGGAACAGGATCTGGATATAGATCAATTATTAAATACATGTATTAAATAAATTTATGTAAGGATTACATCATTCAAATAAAGTGAATTACTACCTAATTATGCATGGAAAAATTACAGTGGAGAAGTTGGGTCCGGATGATTTAAGTTAAATTAGGTTTCCTACTGTTAATAATTTTTATCATTCTTATCTCTCTTTACCAAATGTTAGAGTGTTACCTGAGTAAAAACAATGGGATGTGAATAGCATGTAAAGGGAGCAGCTGTACACAGTATGTTTACGCACTATACAGTAATGTGGTGGGTTGCCAAAATAGTGGCAAAATTAAAAATATATATATCAACGGAGATTGATATACCGTTTAGCCACTTTGGCATTCATCACAGAATTTCAGTATTAACTCTGCTTTTGTATATTTATTTGTACTGGCCTAATAGTTACATTACAGTGTTGGCTTCAAAGAGACCTTTCTCTTACTGTTGTATTGGTCTTGAAGGGGCAGGTAACTCGCACTCCTATTTAAAGTTGTTTTATTCTCATGTTAATAAAACTCCAGAACATTATAAAACTCTGTGTATGTTCTTTTTGTGTATAACATCTAATATAGCCTTTTTAAATATAATAGAAAACATATACTTTGTACACAGTAAAAATATTGATTACAATTCTAAATCTGGAAAACACATTGTGCAAATGTTAATATATAAATCGAACTATTCGTTATCCAAAGTGCTTTACTACGGATGTAGTTGTTTTATTTCATTGTTGAACAAAAAGAGCCCTTAAAGGAGAACTCCAAGCACCACAAAATTTACGGCGGGAGCAGACAGACCGTTAACGGAGACGGACGCATGCTGTAGTTGCTCAGAAACTCTTGACTAAAACAACCTGATTTGGATTTGTGGAGCTGTAACCCGGGGATCAAGACAGTGGGGAAAAAATGGGGAAAAACTGAAAGTGGTTATAGGCAACAGTTCACAAGGTATTGGCTGCTTGTTGCAACAATCCCCGAGGCCCAAAATGGTGCCGCAAAGGGAATCCCACACTCACTTTCTTGGAAGAGGAGGCCTTACACACGCTAGGTGAGTTGCCAAATGCAGACATCTTATCAACAGTTCCCATGGAAGGTGGGGACATCGTTGACATTATGAAGAACATGTATCACAAGTAGAATTATAGGGTTATTCACTAAAGTGAAAATTCCAAAGAAATAGTGTGTAAACATTTAGGATCACTTGTCAATTGTATGTCTTGTTTTACAGTATCCAATAATCATTGAAAGTGTAATGAAACTTGAAATTTCACCAAGAGACCAGTCTGGTGCTTTCCTCTTTTTACTGTAGATGGCAGTAGAGAACACACATAATGAATTGACCACTGTAGTCGACAGATGTGCAGATTTGGATTTGTACTACTGGTGCCACCTTTCTAAACACCCCAAATTAAATTAGCCAGTTTAAATCTACTGATGTCTTAGTGAAAACCTGCAACTTTAGTAAATACACACCCAGCTTCTCTGCTCAGCAGTCAGAATTTGGAAAATTCAACTCATTCCAAGGAACAACGCATCACCCTGCCACACAGGGCCGCCATCAGGGGGGTACAACCATGATGGTTGTGATGGGCCGGGCACCATGTGTAGCAGCAAAACTGCACCGGGGCCCACACGCTGATACCTTATGTACACTGGAAGAAGCCCCTTGTTTGGCGAAACACATTGTGTGTGTTTTAATATAACTGCAAGCAGCTCCTGCACACATGATCCAAGACAAAGATATACACAGACATCCATTCCAAACACAGTCATGGATATGCATACACACAGATGCAGAAGGATACTCAGTCAGATTTCAGACACATACACAAACACATCAGTGTGTTTGTGTGCATGTATCAGAGTGTTCATGTATTTTTGTGTTAGTTCCCAAAGAGGCAACATCACTACAATCTGAGGGTGATATTGTATGAGTGATGTCATGGTAATGTGGCAGTATATATATGCACAACTTAGAGCTGGGTTCATATTGGATAATGAGCGACACAGACTGCTCTGTACAATGATTCCCGCTGTATGCTGAGTGACACACACCGCTCTGTACAATGAATCCCTCTATATACTGAGCGGCACACAGTGTGTGTGCTTAATAACGTTTTGGTAATATGGCATAATGTGGGCATATTAAAATGGAGGCAAACTAAAATATATGTAGGCAATGTGCATAATATTATAGCTGCAGTCATATTTGTATTCTATTAAAATGGCAATGCAGTTTTATTAGCCATGAGAGAGAGGCCATGACAATATTAACATGATACAATTGCAGGTTCATATTTCCACAAGCATTCAGTGTGCATATACATTTGTAACATGAAAGAAACGTGCACAACAAAATATGTTTGCGCACCCCAGCTACTAAAAATTAGAGGATATATTGGACAGGAAAGCGTGCTTGGGAAATTAAAGGATCACTATAGTGTCAGGAAAACAAACTCGTTTTCATGACACTATATAACCCGTAGGTGTCGCCCTCAGAGCTCCCCTCCCTTGGCGCTAAACCCCTTCAGTTACTTACCTTTATCCAGCGCCGGGCTCCCTCGGTGCTGGTGACCTCTCCTCCCCCTCCGACGTCAGCTCCCGAGTGGAGCCGAATGCGCATGCACGCATTCCAACAGTCCATAGGAAAGCATTTCTCAATGTTTTCCTATGGACGTTCTGCACGCTGAATGCGATTTTCGCATCCAGCGTCGCAGAAGCGCCTCTAGCGGCTGTCAAGAATTAGGCTGTCATCAATTAGATTAGGTAGCGTGATTGCACTGAACTGGCTGTGCAGCATGTACTCGTTTCAGGAGCACATTGTTCATGGATAGAGGAGAGGGGACATAACTAGAAAGGTGGTGATAGGACATAACATATCCTCACCTGTCTGTTAGTGTACAGCTCACTATTGTTTCCTTTGCACTCCAGCCCCCAAGTGTTTCTGAAACTTACTAATGCCCCTGGGCTGTAATAGTATAGTTTGAAGAGGTATATGACTTCACCCAGTATACAATTTGTCACTTAAGTACAGGTATGGCATCACTGGGGAAGTCACGACAAACTATGCTGAATTATTCAAAATGTCCTGGCTTGTCCACTGTATATATCAGTAAACCTTAATATGTGAATATTTTAATATAGTATTTTATGATGGATTTCTAAACTCTTTTTATGTCAGTATGCAGACAGGTGTATACATCTGTTAGGAGCAGTAATAGTTGAGCTCACATAGGCAGCCAATGTGTTTTAGAGCCTCAATTTCTATGATGAGCAGCCAGTTAATAGGCACCATGGAAAATGTGGTTTACATACATCTGGGCTGACAGTGCAGTGTCCTGTCTAGTGCTTAGAACTCTGGAATGAGGCAAAAGAAATGGATGGAACGTCGGAACTAAACCTTCTGCCTTGTTGCTAGTCGGAACCTTGATGTAAGGGAATGTACTCCCGGAAGTACATATAATACCAATATGGCGGCGTTGTGCTACTTACCCGTGCCGGGTGTTTTTCGGGCTTTACGGTCTTGTGGGTTCCGCTACTCCTCTAATTTCAGAAGTGCTTATAGTCTGGATAAACTGTATCCTGATACCGAGAGCCGGCTACAGAAGGCGAGTGTGACCCTCACAGAACATGTGTCCTGAAATGTACCCTTTAACTTACTGTCACTTACTGAATTAAGAGGTCATGGTATAATGTTAGATATTCTTCTTTCACTGTGACAACAGGAAATCAGGGAAATCTGATAGAGAATGTGTCTGTTTTATTTCTTTCTTTACTTTTTTTTTTTTTTTTTTTTGAAATGTTACTGCTTCATTGATGGGATTTGGAGCTAAGGCATTGTTTTTTGTTTTGTTTTGTTTTTTCTGTTAAAGTTGTTCTTTATTCCAAATAGCAGGGCACATAAGTGCATATATCAGTAAACCATTATTCAGACCATTATATCCAAATAAGTGGAACAAGAATGTAAGCTCGTTTTGAGCAGGGTCCTCTCCAACCTATCGTGCCTGTAAGTTTTTTGTAATTGTCCTATTTATAGTTAAATCTCCCCTCTCATAATATTGTAAAGCGCTACGGAATCTGTTGGTGCTATATAAATGATGATGATAATAATAAAATAAATAATCTACATTAGTAGCAAGGCGAACTAGGGACAAACTGACTATACTTCAGGCACCCTCCGTTTTGGTTAAACAACTTAACAGTCCTTGAACTGAGGGATTGTGCCCATAGCCTACTCGTTTAATAACCAATGGCATGTAGTGTTGGCAGTGCTTTTACTGCTGCTACAACTGCCATATAAAGTTGATCTGTCACTTTTGGTGGTCTTTGCATATTTTAGTTCTGGTTAGGGTCAGGTAACTATGGGGTGTAGTGGAGGGTTGGTTTACTTACCTAAAGCTGCCGCCACCATCTTCTTCTTGGAAATCTTTATTTGCTTGGAGCTGAGGCAGTGCTGTACTCTTGCGTGAGAGTACAGCACTGAGGTCTATGGAGGGTCCTGTGAGACCAGTGGAGCATCAAGAGATGGCATCTTGTGATGAGCGTGACTATCAATGAAGGCCACAGCCCCACTTTTGATGGTTGCTGGGATTGAACAAAAGTTGACAGCAAAACTTTGCCTTTTGTTGTATGAATGAAATTCCTATGCAGTCAATCTCAGTATTTCATAAATATTGACATAAAATACTGACTAATGACCGTGTTCTACATCAAAAGAAGTGCCGTTGCCTGTGGACATTTTGTGCTACTTATTTATTTGCATTACATAGATCAGTGGTACTTAAAGGGGCACTCCAAGAATCTGCCACAGCACCAGATGGGCGCGGCCATGCTGGTGTTGGCCTTCGGGCAGAAACTCACCTGGCGATGGATGCCAGTCCGCCTTCCATGTAACAAAATAGACGGAGACCCTTGTATCAAGGGGATCCTAAAAGGTAGCTCAGTGTACACAACGATTCCCAAAATCTAGTGGTGGTACTAGATAAAGGGAGAGACAATAAGCAGGCCAAATAAGGGAAATAAAGGGGGGGGGAGAGGGATGGGTAACCGGATATTAGAGGAGGGGGGGAGAGAAGTGAGACCTACAAGTCTCAAACAGCCCCCACATAATAGGTATATACGGAGTATGTGGAGAAAAAAAAAACTCCTGCCCATAAAAATGAACCTGTTCCTCCACAGTAGCTAAATAGAGTAGTGTAGGTAGGGTAAAGTGAAAAAAACAAATACTTAAGGGGGTAAAGAGAGTAATGAAACTCAAAAATACCCCAAAAGCCCCCACATAATAGGTATATGCAAAAGCCGGAAAAAACTCCTGCTCATAGCAATAAACCCCTACCTCCACAATAGCTAGATAGGGTGTAATAAGGTGCTGCAGGTAGCAGAAAACCTTTTCTCACATTGAAAGGGAAACTGATCCTACAAAGTATTCCTGTCCTTGGGAGAGCAGTATTCAGTCTACAGGCACTACTAAATTACCCCACACACATCCCAATGCCTGCCAAAAATAATTGCTAAAAAATAATAGTAAATAAACCTCAAAGAAACATAACAAACAGTGCTACCTAGTGAAAACTAAATGGATGCGCATTTCATCGTATAAACATGCCGTCGTCAGGAGCTAAAGAGGCTATGCGGCCACCCAGCCTTCCATGTAGCTCCCGGTCATTCTATCGTTCAGATGGATGCCGGCCACTACGCTACAGAGCTCATTTATAGCTCTGCCTCCTTTAATGACAATATTGACATTTGATGTAACAAGGGCAATTCAGAGCAATCCGTGACATCCTAGGATTATTTAAACCAATTTTAAATTTACCTCTGTGCACTGTCGTAGTTTTCGTTTATTTTGTAATTCTTGTTTGCTATTCTGACCTAGGCTTGTTAGTGACAATGCTCCTTTCTGTTATCCTGTGAAACGGTTTGTCTTATCGTACTTGTCTCATTCTGTATCCCTTGTCTCTGGAAATTCCATATTTATGTTAAGTTTGACCACTTAAGGCCTATGTACGGTAGTACATATATTTCACAAGAGTTTAAATTAACTTGTGTTTTACTGTTTTAAGACACTGCTTGTTGGGTCATAGTATTTCCTGACAGCACCATTAATACTACAGCCCACTGTTGGGATTATGGTGTCAGGTGATATCTGGTGTGGTCCCATGGTAAGCGGTCAAACCATTCATTTATTTCTTTAAATGGTTTGACACTTGCCTGGGTCCCCAGAATGCCAGCAGTCATTTCAGTATCACTAGAGCAGATGTTTTCAACCCACTTTTTAGTTATATTGGTTTTGTGCAACTTTCACATAATTCATTGACTGGAATTATTTGAAGCTTACTGATCAGTTCCTGCCAATTCACGGTTTGAATAATTCTTTGACTGTGTGCCAGCTGTTTCAATAGATCCATAGCAAGTTGTTGCTTATTTCTAATCACACAAGTTTGTAAAAAGGGATGTAAGTGTCAGTTTCAGCTTAAAGGAACACTATAGTCTCCTAAATTACTTTACCTAAATAAAGCAGTTTCAGTGTATAGATCATTCCCCTGCAATTTCACTGCTCAACTCGCTGTCATTTAGGAGTTAAATCACTTTGTTTCTGTTTATGCAGCCCTAGCCACACCTCCCCTGGCTATGATTGACAGAGCCTGCATGAAAAAAAAACCTGGTTTCAGCTGTAATTTACCTTAAATAATTGTATCTCAATCTCTAAATTGAACTTGAATCACATACAGGAGGCTCTTGCATGGTCTAGCAAGCTATTAACATAGCAGGGGATAAGAAAATCTTAATTAAACAGAACTTGCAATAAAGAGCCTAAATAGGGCTTTCTTTACAGGAAGTGTTTATGGAAGGCTGTGCAAGTCACATGCAGGGAGGTGTGACTAGGGTTCATAAACAAAGGGATTTAACTCCTAAATGGCAGAGGATTGAGCAGTGAGGCTGCAGGGGCATGTTCTATACACCAAAACTGCTTCAATAAGCTAAAGTTGTTCAGGTGACTATAGTGTCCCTTGAAGGTGTCCCTTTTTTCCCCATTAAATAATTTTAGGTCCTACGTTATCAATGAGTATGATTACTGGAAACAAGACACCATAGATTCCTTATAGTAGTATGTTGGGTACAACAGGTCTGTCATTGAGATGGCGACCATCTATGCGTTGGTTCAATCTCAATGCAACAATAAGTTACTATATATTAAGTAATTATGTCATGCTTTGTTTTACAGGAAACAAATCAAGAGAAGCCAGATATCCCTGTTGGTGAGTATACAGCTACAGGGTATTCATCTCATATGTATTTGGAAATTTTACATTGTCTATCAGTGTGGCTGGAATGAACACTGCAGTAATAAATGAGTTAAACAAGTGCTCTTTACATAGAGAATTGGCATATAACTGGATAGCTTTATTCTAATTTGACATTGGAATACATTCTGCAATTTTCATTTTCTTTTCTCTACAGATCGTCTGAACATCTCGTACAGTAAAAGCAGCGGTCCTGGGGGACAAAATGTTAACAGAGGTAGAGTACAATGCTGCTGTGTGCCATTTTCTAGAAATAATAATCAGATGGTTTCATATTGCTCCAAGAGAGGACTTGTTTGAGTCTTTGGATATTTCACTTTAATTGCACCACCATCTTGTTTTTCTTTGTGGTTCTGACATTTTTTGGGTTTGAATTATTGCTTTCTTCCTAAATCAATCGTTTCTTGATTTCCTGCCGCATATTTTGTAAAAAATATTGGAAAATATTTCTTTGTGGCTTCCCTCTGTTGATGATTGAGGAAGAAGAAATGTTTTTCGATGCTGTTACTAGGGAAGCTGGTTATAGCTACATCATGCATCAGAGACTGCTTCTCTTACACTCCTTAGAGCTGTATTCAGGCATTGCTCTAGAAAAATCTGACATCGCACAAATTTCCTCTGGCCCTGGTAATTAGCCATGTAGGAATGAGAGAAACCAAAGCAAACTGTCTCTTTTGGGGACAGTTACGGGAGACTTTTTTCATTTCTTATGGCTGACGTGGAAAGATTATGGACAATTGTTTGACGTTGGCATTTCCCCTGCTCTCTGTACGATTTTGTTTGTTTGGTGGTGGGTGGTGAAATATGAAAATGCACGTGTGCTTTTTAAGCTTTCTGATCACCCAATGTCACTTATTTTAATTGTTGGATTCTATTAGCACAATTTTGTTTCTGCTTTCCTTGTATATTGAGTATTAAAAGGACACTCTGACCACCATAAACACTACAGCCCCCCAGCAGGAAAAGCCAGATAGTTATATAGAGTAGGGCTTGACACATTTGTTTGAAATATGGGAGCCAGCTAAAAAAAGTTAGGAGACAGTCATTTACAACAAGAAAATGCAATTCGGATAAATTGACAACAATGCTTAAAAAGTTTAGCAAGTTGCTGGGGGGGAAAAAGCATGTGTATTCCTAGTACCGTAGCCCTATACACCAGGATGTAGTGGTTAAGGTGCTTGGTATGTTCTTTTAAGATTAGTTGTTGGTTGTTGTTTTTTAATGTATTTATTTTTTCTAGGTTGGTTGGTTACAAAATATTGCTTTTTTTTTTTGTAATGTTTAGTACTACTTGTGCATAGATGCTTTTCAGCAAGGAATTTGACATTGTCTGATTACGGCACTTGTAAAATATGTTTTGATTTGTGTGCACTGACCTAGACTGAACACCTAAAGGTGGCCCAACCTTGCCTGGTCACTTGTGGTGACTATAAGAAATTCAATTTAAAATTTGTAAGAAAATGCCACGGATCTTGGTTTTTATACTGTTATTGTTGGGCTTCATCTGTGCAGATTTTAGTTTCTTTCTTAGCCTCTTTGCCAACATTTTGCAGTGTGTGTTGCATTAACCTTTCTGTATCCTCACACAGTTAATACCAAAGCTGAAGTGCGGTTCCACTTAGCTTCTGCAGACTGGATCTCTGAAGATGTCAGGCAGAAGATCTCTGTACAGGTAACATTCATTAACTGACATTTTGTGGCGGGACCACAGCATATCTGTGAACTGCCTCTTTCATGTTTGTGGATGTACCCTCCTGAAATGTGTGTTTCCCCATGTATTTGTTAGGATTAACTATGTAATCTGCCTTTCAACCATGGGGGGGACCACCAGTGCCTCGTTAGAACGTTCACACCCATTAATCAGAACGTTCACACTGGCAACATAGGTGTGAAACCGCAAGGGAAGTAATTAATGAGCGCTCCCCGGGGTACCCGCCAGGGTGTGCCTTCCCCAGGGTGGCTGCCAGGGGGAGCGTTTGTATCACGAAGTGGGACGCTTTCCCTAACTTCCCTTGCGGGGACTTCTGAGGCTAATAGGGATATTGTATGGGGTACTGGGGGCCCAGGTTGTGTTCTGTTTCCTCCCCCCCCCACTCCCCCCAATGTCTTTGACTGCATTTTGTGTGTTTCACCTGCACCTTGTTCGGGAGCACTCTTACGAAGGAACCAGTTCGTCTCCTAAACGGGGGCCACCCTGACACTCCATATAGAATGCTAGTATAGAACATTTACACCTCGTAACGAGGTGTGAAAACCACAAGGGAAATAGCTCTTATAACCGACCGCCAACCAGGGAAAGCATTTGTTTCCCGAACGGCCCTGCCGCACGGTTTCAGGTCCCTGACCCGGGGATCACCCTACCTGCTCCTAATGGAGCTATAATTACTATTTCCCCTACCTGGGAGCTACAAGGCCAGGTTTGGGCTGCCCAAGAGCGCTCTGCCCAGGGCTGCCTAAGTGGAGGTAACGGCCGGAGAGAGGCGCGAGCACTAGCTGAATACCTGGAGCTTTGAGGTAGCTTCACAGCCCCAGGGATCCTGCTGGCCGCCTGTAAGTCTGTGCTGACCAGTGGGAGAAGGATGCCCCTTCAAACTGGGTTTGCACATTCTCCTGGTTGGCCGGCAGCACAGGCGATGCGCCGATTGGTCGCCGCGAGACTCAGGCGACCAATCAGAGGGCCGTTCAAACAGGGTTTCACACCCTTTCTTCTGATTGGGCGGTGAAACCCCTCTCCTCCACGAGCACCGATTTTTTTTTTTTTTTTTTGCAACCAGGTTGTGCGCCCTTTATCCTGATTGGTGGTTGCGTGGTTTAGGCGCAACATTTTAATTTGCCGTACTAAATCAAGAAACTTAATGGAACTGATTTCGGGGGTGTACAGAGCCTCGAGCCCCAGACTTTAGATGATTTCTCGGGCTCTGTACATCCAACAGCCCCGCTATTTGCAGGAATCCCAGATGGAACCCTAGGCTGTTTTATCTGTGTGGCCCCTGCCCTTCCCGGGCGCCAAGCCCCAAAGGCTTACCCCCCTTTTTTTTATGTAATACAGTTAATGTGTATCCCTGTGTACTGTTGGCATCTCTCACAGGGGGAGATGGCTGTCTGTAACTCAACCCCTCCTGCTTGGGATTGTGTTATACTGAGTAGAGACCCCCTGCGGGGGTCTGAGCATAAAAGCTGTGTTCTGAATAAAGATTGTCAGTTTGTACCTCCAGGACTGTGTGTCGTCCGGTTACTGGGAGGGAGATGGGTCGCTTTATATCTTAACCCCTTAAGAACACATGACGTGTGACATGTCATGATTCCCTTTTATTCCAGAAGTTTGGTCCTTAAGGGGTTAAACACCTCCATTCCAGATGAAGGAAAAGGCTAAGCAGCAGTAACCAGTCAGGTTGTCCTGGGGCCCGCTACACTTTTCTGTATCCATTGCTATTTTCTTCATGATAATCGACTTTCCCCGTCCTCCAGACACATCTAATGTTTGTGACTGTTTACTCATTTCACAAATCACCTTCTTTATGCTTGTATTGTATATTGTGCTTACGGATCTCACTTTAGATTTCAGACACCTTTTTGTTCTTCTTCATCCCACCTTTATTTTCTATTACCTACTCTTCTCCTTAACATTTTCCCACTTGCCATTTTACTGTCTTTCTTAATTTACCAACTCTTATTCATGATGTTATCTTTCTTTCCTGTAGCATAAAAATCGCATAAATAGAAATGGGGAATTTATTGTAGTTTCTGAGGTGAGCCGTTACCAAATGCGTAACCTGGCAGACTGTCTTGAGAAAATCCGTGATATCATCTCTGATGCTAGCAAAAAGCCCAAACCTCTGACCACCGAGGATGTTGAGCTTCGCAGGATGAGGTACTGTTACAGAAAATGATAAAACCTTTTCATAATGTCTTTGAAATCATTATATGGAAGGAGGACCGTAATTTGCTCTGTGTGTGTTTGTATCCATCCAAATGTATCCAATGTAGACAACAACTTACATGGGTTGCCAGTTCCTGCGGCCTGTGAGCTTATTGCGCTGATACTTCTGGCAGTACAGGTAGTTTATTCCACAAGCGTGGAGCTGGCAACATTTTGACCAAATCACACATTTTTTTTGTCAAGCCTAAGCTCACAACCCACCACAACCATTTTAAATAGATGCATCATTATATAATTAAAAGAACAAACCTCGGGAGGAGTGCAAGGTAATGGGGAATTTTGCCCATTCGTTACATTTAACAAGCTTAAGGTGAAACTTTTTGATTGTTAGTCCTGGTGTTGTAGTTTCATCATTTTTTTTTTTTTTTTTTTTTTTTTTTTTTTTTTTTTTTTTTACTCTTGGGGGTTCACGGGAAGTTGACCTCGGAAACATGCACCCATTTATACATGGGCCAGTAGTGCTTGTCTACCTCTGTTTTTGTGTCAGTACAGAAAGGCATTCATTGGCTCAGAGTGGTCAACTGGCGCTCTAAACCAATGAACCAACCCTGCATGACAGGACTTAAAATAGGGGAGCTAATGGAACCTTTTTGCAGGAGCTTCTGGGCTGCAAAGGAGTATGTAACCGGCACCCAACAGACCGAAGGTATCTTCTGAAACGTTCAGAAACGCAGCTACCTAGGGCACAGTGCTCTGTAGTGGTTATGGTGCTTGGACTGTCCCTTTTCAATTGGTTACACCAGATGCATATCCCGACATACAGATTTGTGGACACATCATCTGGCATAAACACGTGATATTATTTTTTTACTATATCTGTAGCCACTCTCCTGCTGGCTTACCTTGTGTGTCCAGGTGGATGACTTGATTGAATGCCTGGAACTGCTGGTGGGTGTGAGGGGCTTTTCGTGCTCCTCTCCCTCCCGCGCTGACTCCCTGCACGAAGCTGTGAGGAAGTGTCAGGCTGTCACTTCCTCCCAGCCTGCCGACACTACAGGGGCCCGGTTGCGGTGCTTGACAGGACCCCTGCTCAGCAGAAATGTTTTGTGGCGCCCCTGTGTGCCTGTCTGGGGCGCCACGGCACACAATTTGGGAACCGCTGGGTTACACGATGCATAGTTCTTTTTATTTATTTATTTTTATACCAAAAATAAATAAGGCAAATGTCTAGCATGAGAAACAAAACCTACTCTTTTTTTCATGTTTATCTGTAATTTCCTTGTTTAGTTACGTGCAAGCTTGCATATTCTATATGCTTATTTCTCTGTAAACAAAATTGTCTTGTCTTTTACAGAGTGGAACTTATGAACAGAGAGCGTCTACAACAGAAGAAGATTAATTCTACTATTAAACATAGTCGGAAAGTACACCTAGACTGAATATAGCTTAAGTCAGCAGGGATCTGGAGTCACCTTGAAAGGCAGATATAAATGGCCAGTGCCATGGGTATTAAAAGAAGCTTATAACGTTTAAAGAACTGAACATTTTTGGGGTGTCTTACATTGGATTTCTTTCCCAGCAGAAGCCATGTTTTCAATTTATATAAGAGACATTGTGAATTGTTTTTGCACATGTGCGCATTTAATTTAATAAACCTATTCAATGTACACAGTTTGTGGGTCAGTGCTGAATCTGCATGGGACAGTATAGACAGAGAAAAGTTGTTACTCCTGTGTCTGTCTCCCTCAAAGTCAACGGTGCTACCATCAGCTCCACCACGCAGGCTCGCTGCCTAGGTGTTCTCTTTGACTCCGACCTCTCCTTCAAGCCTCATGTTTAACCTTCGCCAAATCCTGTAATTTCCATCTCAAAAACATTGCGCGCATCCTCCCCTACTAAACGCCAGATGCGACCAAGGTGTTCGTCCATTCCACTGTCCTTCTCACCTTGACTACTATAATCCGCTTCTCAGTTGTCTTACTTGCGCCGTTACAGTCCATAATGAATGCGGCGGCGAGGCTCATCTTCCTGTCCGCCCGCACCTCCCATGCCTCACCCTTCTGTCAGTCCCTACATTGGCTTCCTATAAAATTTAGAGCTCAATTTAAAATTCTTGTTCTTGCTTTCAAATCTCTGCATAATGCTGCTCCCACCTATCTATCCTCCCTAATACACAAGTATGTCCCGTCTAGGCCCTTACAATCTGCTGAAGACTTGCGTATATCTTCTGTCCGTACTCCCACCTCTGATGCTCGCCTTCAAGATTTCTCGAGGGCTGCACCGTTCCTGTGGAACTCGCTTCCCTCCTCCGTTAGATGCTCACCCAGTCTCCACTCCTTCAAAAAATCGTTAAAAAACCACTTCTTCATAAAAGCGTATCAATTAAACTGTTAATAGCTCCTGACTGATTACTCTTCTGCAACTGCCACTAGTCTAATACTATCCTTACCTTTTCGTGTCATTTTACCCCACTTCCTCTAGCACGTAAGCTCATTGAGCAGGGCCTTCAACCCTTCTGTTCCTGTGTGTCCAACTTGTCTGGTTACAACTACCTGTCTGTTCGTCCACCCATTGTAAAGCGCTGCGGATTTTGATGGCGCTATATAAATAACATAATTATGTATGTGTGTGTGTGTGTGTGTGTATGTATGTATGTGTATATATATATATATATATATATATATATATATATAAAATTGTATTATTCATTCTCTTACATTAATACATAGTTGCTTATAACAAGTCTATACACTAAAGTAAGAAGTGCCAGGAATTCAAAGTGAATTTCAACTTTAAAGCCAACTTTAAAGGAAAAGTTCTCCTTGTTAGCAATGCTTTCAGTCCAGCTTTTTTGGCCTCTAAAAAAAGTTAATTTTTAAGAGAATCGCTCTTTTTTTAAGTTGGTGACATTTGGCCTTCAACCACCCCACTAAACATCATTGAAGTATCAAGTGCTTGTGTTTCTGGTTAATAGTGCTGTCATCTTTCAATGCTGCCCAGTGTACAGATCTGGGCATTTGGGTTTTTTCATTCTGTAATGCAATGCAAAAGCATCCAAAGTGTACATACAAAAATTAATTGCCCTTAGTCTTATCTAGATCAGAAGTAGGCAACCTTTGGTACTGTAGTTGTTTTGGATTACATCCCCCATGAAGCTTTGCCAGCATTATAAGCTGTAAGAACATTATGGAAGATATAGTCCACAACATCTGGAGTGACGCAGGTTGCCTACCCCTGATCTGGGTGATGAAAGATGAAAAGACACTGCTGCGGATCCCATACATACAGTTACATGATTCATACACAAAATTATACATTCGCATAAACCTGTATCCTGTAAACACCATCCTTTAGCAGTTATAGCATGACCAAGCTCTTGATGGAGGCTGCTCATGTGTGCTAGAGCCAGTCACTGAAGTTCTGCCACATGACGGATGAATACCAGAACTTTACTAATTATGCTCTCAGGAGCACACAGCATGGGAAACATTGCTCCTTAGCTGGTCAGCCTACTAGCAAAAGCAAATAAATGTGCGATTTGGGACATTGTGGACCAAGACAACAGCGATCGCAAGCCTGGTCGTAGTTGGGTATACCCAGGACCAGAGCTATCATCAGAAATTTTGGAGACCCTTACACAGCTTAACGCCTGGGCCTTCCCACAAGGTCTTCCCCAGAGCCCACCCACAAGGATGCTCAGACCCCTACTGACTGCGGCCCTGCCCATAACTTGAGCATACCTCTCTTTTGGAATTGGTGGCCTTGGGCTTCTTTAAAGTATTTAGGTCAGCCAGTACTTTGAGATCCAGTTCTGGGCACTGACAACTTTAGTGTATTTGAGTTTTTTTTTAACTTTATGTTCATACTGTGTTTCTCTGTTCACATTTCATTAGTTTTGCTTAAATAATTTTAATTTTTTTATTTCTTCAGCATTTATGCACCTTGTTAGCCATACATCGCCTTTTCACAAAACTTATTTTTGATTGGAATTTAAACCGTGTAACTCAGCCAATGAGAGATCAATATGAGCTGCTGATGTGATTCGCCCCCACAGACAAAATACTGTTCTCTATTTGTGGCAAAGATGCCTCTGCCAAGTGCTCTTGGAGGAGCCTGCTGGCTCGCCTCCTGCCCAAGGACTATAAGCCATGTACAAATACCTGTAAAAAGAATGTGTGACGGAACGCTGTCACTGAGTACCGTGCCCACTCGCTTGCCTGCTTATTATTTTCACGTCATCAGGCTGGGGATCTCCCTATCTAAGAGGCAATGTATTGTTTGTGGGGTCCTCTTGTTCGCAAATCATGTTTGGGCTGGATTGGAATATTGTGTTTGTCCCATTCTGGATATGATATTGAAACACAAGGGGTTGTTTGTTCCTGAAAGCTGATGAGCATTAACATGTCAAAGGACTTCCTATTTAGTAGGCAATTAGGACATTTGACAAATGAAAGAGCTGATTTAGGCTGCAGCCAGACTTCCAGGCCACTTGTGTGTGACTTCTCACACCTGGCAGAGTGGCTCTGTTGGGGGTTGAGGGGGCTGGGGGGGGCATAAGAAGGCTCCAAACAGCGTTTCTATTCGGAGGTCAGGGGATTGAGCGATACCCAGTTAAAGGACCACTATAGGCACCCAGACCACTTCAGCTTAATGAAGTGGTCTGGGTGCGAGGTCCCTCTAGGATTAACCTTTTCTGCTGTAAACATAGCAGTTTCAGAGAAACTGCTATGTTTACCTATGGGTTAATCCAGCCTCTAGTGGCTGTCTGACAGCCGCTAGAGGCGCTTCTGCACTTCTCACTGTGATTTTCACAGTGAGAAGATGCCAGCGTCCATAGGAATGCTTTCCTATGAACTGGCTGAATGCGTGCGCGGCTCGCGGTTATGCAAGAACACTTAATAACTAGAAAAGCTACAATTTCTGGGGAAATTGTGTGAAGTGTTCTTGCCTCCACCAGTAGTCTACAACTGGAGTGGGCGGAGTAACGGTTATTATTTATATAGCACATTTAATTGCAACGTTGTTGCCCAAAGTGCTTCACAGTTACATTAAAACATACATTTATAAAAACATTAGCAGGTGTACAAAAGGCCCTGTCTATGACATCACGTGCTGCTCCAGCCTGGCACAGGTCAGAGTATTTTGGCGGTTGCCAACATTTTGATGTATAGTATGTCTCTGAAGTATTAAAAATGAAGGCACAGTCGCAGTTTAGAAATTGCCCTTCAAATGTGAGCTTTGCAGAGTGTAGTTTCAATTAATGTCAATGGACGGCGTGAGTTGCAAACAAATGGTCATATTGTGAAAACTATCAGGACTATGGCTTAGCCGTGGACATTTTTAGTGACAGCAGGGATAGCTGAACGTTTTTATATAAGATTTGTGTACGTGGGCTTGAAAATGAGGGAGTGGTGGCAGTTTAGAAATCATGTCCTGATTTTTCAGCTTTTGCCAGCTCCTACTCTAGCTTTGAACATTTTGCCATTCATTCCTATGGGACCAATTTTGCCACAAGAACGACGATATTTCGAGAACCATTCGGCGAAACATTCCACAAAGTAATAGCACACCAATCGGGAACAATCCGCACATTTCGGTATATTACTGTCTATGTAGTGTAAAAACTGTGGGAGGAGTTAGGGTGGCAAATTTGGCAATAATAATATGTATGTGAGATATCATTAAGTCGTCTTGCTATGCAAGAACACTTAATAATAACTAGAAAAGCTACAATTTCTGGGGAAATTGTGTGACGTGTTCTTGCCTCCACCAGTAGTCTACAACTGGAGTGTGAGGAGTAACTGTTATTATTTATTTATATAGCACATTTAATTGCAATGTTGTTGCCCAAAGTGCTTCACAGTTACAGTAAAACATACATTTATAAAAACATTAGCAAGTGTACAAAAGGCCCTGTCTATGACATCACTTGCTGCTGCAGCCTGGCAGTGGCGTCTCTAGGATTCATTTTTAGGGGGGGCACATGGTGGGCCAGGGACAAAAGTAGGGGGGCACATTTAACAACGCCCTCGCCGCAGTTTGACCCCGCCCCTGCCGCATGTTAAGTCCCGCCCCCGACACAATGTGTTTTTTGTTTTTTTTTTATAATCCCTGGTGGAGGATTCATTATTTTCCACCAGGGATTATTAAAAACACAAACATTTTCCTTGATATAGTGCCATAGTTGCCAACATTTGAGAAATTGGGACATTCAGCGCTCCCTGTAAAGTGCTGCTCTCTGTATAATACATGGCTGTGTGTATAATATCCTGGGACAGTCAGTGCTCCCTGTATAGTGTTCCTCTCTGTATAATACATGTCTGTGTGTATAATATCCTGGGACAGTCAGTGCTCCCTGTATAGTGCTGCTCTCTGTAAATACAGATCTGTTTGTGTATAATATCCCAAGACAGAGAGCAGCACTATACAGGGAACAATGATTGTCCCAGGATATTATACAGACACAGACCTGTATTATACAGAGAACAGCACTATAGTATTATACAGATAGCTGAGCATATACCCCATGTCCCAATCTCTAGACTACAAGTACCTGTCAACAGCAGCTCCCAGATGCGTGTAACAGGGCTAAAGTGTGCGGCAGCTCACACAGATGATTCAGCGGTAAAGCGCACTCGCTGGCAGAGCCAAACTGGAAAGCAGCCCTGGAAAAA